>NC_089744.1:47284098-47584098 GCF_040412425.1 Macrobrachium rosenbergii
CTATCCCTTTGTTTTAGTACAAAGGTGATAAAGGCAAGTCTAAGAATTATAAGAACATAGTATTAATTATTATACTTAGGAAGGTGTACGGTAGGATTTTGATTGAGACATAATCCACATGACACAAAAAACAGAGAGGGTACATTCACACAAAGAAGAGGTCAAGTGGACCAAGCGTTTGTCAAGAAATAAGTTATGCAAAAGATCTGAGAGTATAGCTTACGACAAAACTGGTACAGACGTTGAGGATGTACCTTGAGAAAGGTTATTTCCTGAGGACAATTAAATGTTTTTACAATGCAAGCAAAGCGTTTGTTTTAGCCATGTTCAGATAAGAGTTAACTGGTTTGGTGTGAAAGTTGGTCAGAGACAATGTTGTTTCAATGGTTATTCATCATTTCTTGAAGAGAGAGTAGGTGCAAATTTACAGATTGGAAAAAATGGGTTATGATCAGAATGAGGGATGGGTAATATTTGCAGACAACGCAGACTGACCGGTGATAGTGGAGAGAAGCTGCTGACTTTTACATTAAAATTTGTAAGTGTCTACTAAGAGAAAGATGAAAGTGATGTGAAGAAGAGCAGCGTTATGACGCAGTCGTAATACAGATCGTGAAGAATGAATGAGGTTGATTTTCATAAGCATTACGGAATAAATGAAACAAACAAGAGTAGGAGGTTGGTTGCAGAATAAGCGAAGCAAGGAAGGTGGCAGTGTGTGCGCGTAAGTTTTGGAGAAGAGACTCAATACTGAATCCAAACTTAGAAAACACAGCTGTTATTACAAATTAAAGATAAAAAAGACTGAAGCTTTGAGATAAACCTAAGCACTATGGAGTATGAAGGAATGAAAGACTGAAAAGTGGGGAGTTATTATGAATTAGAAATAAGGTTAGCATAAATAAAATGATGAATCAGTGTTCTAAGGAGGCTTGGTCGTATACAATGACGTCAGAGGACGACATGTTTATAAAAAATTTTGTGATTCATAAATACTGGAAGACGGGAGGACAGGAACTGTCAAAATGCTGGGTAGAAGAGAGAGAATCACTGAACCAAGAAGCCTCAATAACCATGAGTCTTCTGTAAAGATACAATGGAAATTCAGGGAGGTTATAGTAAATATTACCCTTAAAGTCTAAATGAAACCAAGTTTGCAAATGGAACGTTCGCGATAAGCAGAAACCAATAGCAAGCCCTCGTCAACACCAATGGTCACACCCAGCATCATCCTGGCTACTAAAACACATGAACTGCTAAGGTTTTTTCATAAGTCCGAAGGCGCAAACTACAATTAAATTGCTTCAAACCATTACATGTTTCATAAAAACATAACAACAGACAAATAAACAGAAGAGTATATGAATGCGTTTTGAAAGTGTTTTACTCAGGAGAGCAAAGAAGAGAAAAGAAACGTATATTCGCGACACTCACCAGTTTCTACTCAGAGGGGTACATTTTACGTCAGCGCAATCCCCAAATCCTTCAGTTCTACAACATCTGCGGGGAAGGGAACTCTAAGGATCGACCCATCATGAGGGAGATTAAAGCACAAATCCGGGGAATTGCGTTACAGACATGTAGGTCTGCAGGACAGCTAATACAGTAGAAATGAAGAAAAATACTACCTCGCAGGCTTGGAATGTCTTACCAAATGTTATGCTGCACATTACCAGTTGAATGTGTCTATTCTGAAAGCTAGATTCTAGCCTTACCGAAATGAAGTTGCAATTCCCTTACGAAGGGCAATAGATTTATTCCTTTGTTTTTTCTCAATCCAAAGTTAGCAAATTCCCTATCTATTTGTCCCTTTCTATTAGTTATACTTTCTCATTTTTTCTCTCTCTATCTATCCATCAGTGAAAAGCCTACGAATACCTTTCTGAAGAAATGGTCATAAAAAATTACAAAATCTAATTCTTAAAACAAATTGCATCAATTTAACAGCAGAAAACTAACGTAGTGTGATTAATGGAATTTTCATTTTAGACTGGGTCTGCTTGGATTGCACTGGCGCTATTTTGTGAAAGCGAAATGTAGTTCTGCAATAATCTGATGAGTAGATGTGAACGTAAACGCAGAAAAACTATTTCTCTAAAAAAATCTCATCTTCAGTAGTGAGCTGCAGGACTCTTACCAAGTGATCACATTAATTTATACTCTTGTCAGATCGATGTAATCATGAGCATATCTGCAACTTTTGCTCTGTTATGGAGTCTCTCAATAACCTGTATCACGAGGCATCTCCTACCGGGATATTTTCTTTTCTATAAAACGAAAACCAACACGACAAAATACACTTCAACAAGGCACTAGCGCCATGTAAAATTGAGTGACAATGAAATTTAACTGTATTTGTATTTATTAAACTATACACGCATAGCTTATATTGGTGACTGTTTCAACATTTAATTCACAAAGTCCCTACATTTGTCCTAAGAATCGGCACAAAATAGTAAATTGTTCCATCTTAAATAATGCATATTAGAATAATCTATTTGACCCATATCCGTGTGAAACCCTCAATTCATACATCAAAACTAACGAAAACCTACACTTATCTAATTGTTTAGAGCAAACATCATTAAATGTCCTTGCAAACAGCAATCTAACAATCTTTCATACAGTCTATCTATTTGTCCAACATACAGTGTCTCGAACGCTGTCAAACAAGTTTGAGAAAACGATGTACCAAGGCTAATCTAGGAAATTTGTCGGAGGGCTGTCTGCATGCATTTTCCAAGAATATTCTCTATAATACCGCACAATGGTGGTAAAGGATACCGCCTATTTACTGCTACCCTAGTAAGGCAAAGGAGCACAAAATAGACGGCCGTTAACACCTTATGGAAGTAAAAGTACGACCTGCTTGTCCTAAGGAGTGCTAACGTTCGACTATAATTTACCTAAAATGCATGTAATGAGGGGTTGCGGCCCTCTTGTGAGATGAGCTAGCCTACTCACCAAACGGCAGTTAATCCTCTTTATATGAGGCCAATAGCAATCACATTCTCACTCCTGTAACATGCCATGGGACAGTCATCACTGGCTGGGAAAACGATGGTTGCAGACCAACGCCCTTATTGATAAGTAAAAGAATAATGCGTCTTAATGTTTTCAATAGTGTAGTTGCATTGTAGATGAGAAGAAATATAGCCTACAGCAGTTTATTTGTTGGAGAGGAAACTGGTGGCCCTTTGTGAAACAAAGATAAAAGGACGTGTGCACGATGGGAAGGACAAAAACGTATTTGTGTCTAGGGTTAAAAAAAAAATGTAGAGCTAGGAAAACTACAGTGATTGGGATGCTGGGAGACGGGGGTGGGGGTTAAAGCAAAAAAATGCATTAGTTTGAGAACTGTGGGGGTAAGGTAGGAGCATGTTAGAGTTTACTGGCCAGTAATACAAAAGAATAATAGTGGAAGAGAGTATGTGGAGCGTAAAATTCCAGGGTTAGGATAAGGATGGTAGGAAGAGGATAAGAAGCGAGTGGTAGGATGGTGAAATAAGTTTAGTGAAGGGGAAAAAAGTAGGTTATCTGAGGTGCGACTGGAGGGCAGAAGGGAAGATCGTGTGACGAAATACAATAGGATGGATAAGGTGATTCAGAAGATGAGAATAAAGGAAAGTGGGGGAAATTGAGCAAGGACTTCAGGGAGAATAAATGTTGTTCTACAAAGAAACTACATGCAGAGAAAAAGGTTAATGAGCAATAGATCTCAGAATAAATAATGCTAATGGAGAGATGCTGTACCGGTTCAATAGAGTGTATTTTGAGGATCTGTTGAATATGGAAGATAGAAGAGCAGCAGAACTCAATCGTATAAAGTGGAATGTTTAGGGTGAGTCTGAGAATTAATGTTTGAGGAAGTTGCTGTTGAAGATGCAGGAGGACAATTAAGAGGCTGAGAAATAGACAACAGAACTTGATGGGGTTACCACTGATATGCTGCAGTCAGGTGGTGAAAGTATGTTTGAAAGGTATGTCTAGATGGGGAAAAGGTTCCACAGGAATTGGTGAAGATGATAAAGACTTAAAATTATGAGGCCATAACTTTGCTTATTACACTAGGGAAGGTGAATGGTATAATTTTGACTGAGAAGGTCATACATATGAACAAATGACAAAGTTTAATAGGGGAGGAAGAACGGTATGCAATACGACAGGGACGATGTGTGGATTAAGTGCTATGTAGACAAATGTCGGAAGCTGGAAAATAAATGGTAAAAGCTTTCTGCGATATACAAGGACCTCCAGAAAGTTTATTAAGGACTGATAAGATGCAATGTGGAGACTGTTGAGAACGTATGACGTAAGATAAATGGATGAGTTGTAAAAATTTATTATGATCGAACAAAGGCGATTGGTTTGGTGCATAAATGGGGCCGAGACAAGGGTGAGTTGTATCTCCGTGACTGTTTAATATGTCTATGGGTGAAGTGATGTGAGAAGTCTGAAAAAGAACAGAAGATATGCGTGTTAATTTGTGACATGAGGATAAGTTATAAGTAATCTGTAATGTCTGATAATTATAGATGAAACAGTACTGTTGGGGAGTGAAAAGAAACTGCAGAGATTAGTTCAGGGTTTCCAAGTGCTTACAAGAGATTTTAGAGTAAGTGTAAGCAAGAGTAAGGTTCTGATGATGAAAGGGAAACGGTAAATGCTAGTATGAATAGTAAGAAAACTGAGCTACATATTCAAATAAGTACATTGGGCAAAGATTTTGGATGACTGTGAGATTACAGACGAGGTGATTCACAAAGTAGGTGAACCAAGAAAAACAGCCCGATTGGGAGGAAACCAGAAATGTCTATGGAAGCCCAAAGTTGGAAGGTATGAACAGACTGTTAACTTACTCTATTCTATGAAAGTGAAATGTGGATACTGAATGCAAATTATAGAAAAAACGATAAAAATTGTGGGGATTAAATTTTACATCATGAGTGGATCTGAAGACGGGTAAAAAGGACTAGTATAGGTAAAAGAATGGATCTGTTAAGAGATGGTTCATACAACTGGAAAAGACGGAGATTAACATGTTGGTGAAAAAGAACACAATTCAGAACTGTTAGGAGGAAGAGAAGGCGACTAACAAAGGGATGGAAAAATAAGAATGAAAGAACCACAGAAAGGAGGGGTCTCAAAATCCAGGAAGTGAGAGTATCTGTACAAGATGAGGTTAATGGTAGTGTGAGTAGGTTTCAAAACACTGCTGGTAAGCCTTCTGTGGAAGCATACGAAATGGTTGGTGTTATGGAAGTTGTCTGTACAGGGGGTTCATTTGCAATTCAGCAGTTCAAGTGTGAATGAACCAGTGGGCTGGTTAGGTGATGTGAACGAGGTATGGTAGAGGAAGGGGCTTAAAATCTAGTTAGTGTGATAGTAATTTTAAGGTTTCAACTTGATGCTGAGCTTCTTGGTAAGCAAATGAAGTATCTGATGTATATTGTTTTTTGCATAAAAGGCCCCTTGTGCAGAAAATTTTACATCAGATCCTTCATATAAAGGAGGCTCATTAAGTTCAAACCTTAAAACCACTACCACATTTCCTACATTTTAAGACCCTTCCTTTCCAATAGCTCTTTCATACCATCTATCCAGCCATTTCTAATGTCCTTCCCTATGCCACATAATATTTTCACTGCTGCGACGCAAAACCTTATTTACTACTCCATCGACACCTGGCGTATTTCCTCTCTTCAGCCTATTGTAATTGGCATCCTTGGGGACTTGACTGTCACTTCATCAAACATTCTCATACTGATGCCCAACCTGTCCACTCTTGGGTCATTTAACAAATCTTCAAAATACTATATTTATTGACAAATGGCTGCATTCCTTTCAGACTTCTCACTGTTTTAAACTTTCATTCAAAGATTTATTTCCTCATTTGGCTATCTCTCGACATTCACTTCCCTTCAGAACAACTTTTTATTCTTCCTAAAGTTCTTTCTTCCACTTAGTATTTTCAATGCTTAATTGTTCTCGCTCTCTCTCTCTCTGTTCTTGGTTACCCTCCAGCATGCCTTTGCACATCTCTTCTGTGATGCAACTGGGCCTTATAAAATAAGTTTCTTTTTCACTACATCTCGCAGTTCCTTTCCTCATCCCACCCGTCTATTTTTTTTATTAAAACTCTCTACTCTCAACCCATAAATACTTCCTATTGACTGAATATGCACACACAACACAAATTATATATATATATATATATATATATATATATATATATATATATATATATATGTGTGTGTGTGTGTGTGTGTGTGTGTGTGTGTGTGTGTGTGTGTGTGTGTGTGTGTGTGTGTGTGTGTGTGTGTGTGTGTGTGTGTGTGTGTGTGTGTGTGTGTGTGTGTGTAAGGTCAGGGGCTGTGTGAATTTTACAATAGTCTACCATATCAAATCGCAACTGTCTTATTCTTATTTTCTATATTATTAGTTTGTGGTTTTCTCTCTAACAAAGTTGTATGGTATACTGTTTCAATGAAACTTGCCTTGGCCTATTTTATTCGCCTTATTTCATAACTTGCACATTCGATAAAATACCATCAATTTTCTAGAGTGATTTATTATACTGTATTACTTCTCCGCGGGAGCTGGAGTCGGTAATTGACACATGGCAACATGGTAAGTGAGAACCTTCGGCACCTACTGTAGGTCTAAGTGGAGGTGATTGAGACAAACGTATGATAAAAGGATCTGGTTAATATACCTAGGAAAAATACATGTTTCCTTCAAAAACGGCGAACTCCGATACAAACCATCGACTTTTATTCTGGAGACTCACGTAGGTGGAGATTCAACTTACTGGGAATTTGAATCTTCAACCCGGGATTACGAAGCTCCTGATCACGATCTTGAGTGGGAAAGAAATGAATCTTGCAACCTCCAATACAATTTGGCATAGGGATTCAAGATATAAGGTCCTGGGCCAGAATGCGATGTCTCTGCGTAGCGCAGGTCGGACGGGTGCTAGTACTTAGTTCAATCATCAACCGATGGATTAGATGACAATTTTGCCGATCTCCCATCACCTAACCGTTTTGAAAGGGAGAGCGGTAGGCATCACACCTTTATGACTCGAAGCTCCGAGTATGAACGCCAATTGCAATATGTGATGTGAAAGTTCCTGGTGGAGGTGGACTTTTGACTTCATAAAATGGTGTAGTTTAAAACACCGAACAAAAGATATAAAAAATAAAACATTATTCACAACTCTGACAGGATGATTTCATTTTAGACACAATTGCCTTATGGAAATGGTATGGCGGAGGTTCTGTCTGCACCTCTTTTTCGTATAATGTCTCCTAACTCTCACCTGCCGCTAAAATAAATTTCTCTAGATGAAGATCTTGGTTCTCCTTTGTGCATGAAATGACAGGATGAGATGCAAGATAACCTGCCTTCTGTCTTCTCCGTAGCCACTGTATATAACTGCTCCAACTCCCAAAGATTCCTGTATACGCTTGCATTACCAGTCTGTAAATATCTTGAATAAACTCTAAGATCATATTAAAGGGCTTTAAGACGTGACTGCAAATTAATAAAACTTCACGAACACTTTACCAGTACACTTATCTGCAAACTAACACTTTACCAGTACACTTATCTGCAAACTAACTTACACTTGAAATTAACTTACAATGTCAATACTTCTAGAATCTCGGTGGAAATTTCAGTTTTTATTAATCCTTTTCAACACTGCAACAAGAAACGGTGCTGGGAGGAACTATAAAAAGGAAATGATAATCTCTAAATTATGCTTTGACCATAACCGATTGATAAGCCTACCTGTACTGTAGCCTGCCCATTATGTACTTGGCCTGTCTGCTTCCTTGCAGACGAAGGAATTGAATGGAATACAGAGTTTAGGCCAAAGGCCAAGCGCTGGGACCTAAGAGGTCATTCAGGGCTGGAAAGGAAATTGAGAGTAGGTAGGTTTGAAAGGTGTAACAGGATGAAAACCTCGCAGTTGCACAGTCTGAAGCAAAGGGATTTGTACTGGTAGTCAATCCCTTTTAAGACAAAAAGGAGGTAATTCCTAGAGGACTGCTCAATAACCATCCGAAAATGCACGCCCTTTAGATCCACTGAAAGCAAGAATCACCCTCTCTGATTGAATCCAACAAGGAACAAGTTGTTTCCATCTGAATCTCTCATCTGTACCAAAAAAGAACTGTTCAGCAAAAAAGCTGATGAAAAGTCTCCAACCCTCACCTGCTTCTCAACAAGAAAGCTGCTATAAAAGCCCCAGCCAAGGCTGAGGACAGGTTGTCTACAACTTCTTATGCGTTCTTTTCCAGCACCGCCCCTGCCTCTGCTAACAGGGCCAGAGCTTGAAAGATCTTCAGGGTAAGCCAGGGGATCACTGTGTGAGAGGGGAGGTTGGCAGTCCCTGAAAGTAACCTGTAGTTGTCCTAAAGGACACAGACTATCCCTACATATGATAGCCAGAGCATAAAAAGTCTACCATAGTGTTTCTCTCCCTATGTGCTCTCCCTCCCCATCAAGCTGAAATTGAAGGAGGGGTGCCAAAAGGGCTGGAAGACACCTGCCTCTTTATGAGGAAGAAGAAACCCAAGTTACTTGGCATGGTTTTGGTGAGGGATGAGACCAGACACCTAAGGTATGGTGGCCAGCCCGTAAAGGGACCTGGCTGCAGTACCCTTTGATTCCATGGAGGGCTTGAGGAGACAGCATGGTGGATCAAGGTGTACCAGCTATCAAAAAGTTCTTCTTCATTGCCACATCAACTTTGCCCTTTGGAGAGTGTATATAGGAACCCAAGACCAATCTGTTCTGCTGAACATGATTCCTCTCAGCTGATACCAAACCATGAGCAGCTGAATCCAAAGGTTAACCAAAGAGGAATAACTCTAGGGCCTCAGACCGCAGAGTTAGCAGGTCCAGATATTATTTCAGAAAAAAGAAGAAATCAATCTGCTGTTATGTAGTAAAAAGGCAGAATGGCAAAAAAAGGTGTAGGGTTCATACCTCCAAGAAAGAAGCCTTCCCCCATGCCTACAACAATGCAAGCATGGAGAAGAAAGGAACCCCAGAGCTACCTGTTTTTATAAATGGTAGATGTTAATTCGGAACCTGAAAATCTTGAACTTCTCTGACACAAAGGTGTTTAGGGACCATATCTCCTTGTTACCTGTATCTGATGGTAAAGCTGGTGTAAAAAAGTCCCAGGACATCAGCCATAAGCGAGACTCACTGCTCTGAACAATGCCCAGGCATGCGTCCTACCCCTTATTGGATGTGTCCAACCATAAAAGCATCACTGAAGGAAAGTGCATAATGGCCCACCAAAGCACAGTTCCCACCATTCTGCCACAGTCTAAATTCTCCCGAAGACGCAACTTCTTAAGACCCTATGCTGGGAGAGGAGGCAAAGTTGCCCCTGGAACCCACTTCTACAAGGACGACAGGAGCTCTAAAGAAAAATGACACTGACAAGGAAGTTATTCCTGACACAACAGGAACTTGTGCACAACCTCCCCAAGTTTGCTGATACAAGAATCCTAAGGAAAGACTCACAGCTGCCATAACCCAACAACCCAGGTGCTCACTCTCTGCTTGGGAAAGAGGATTAAAATCTCAAGTTCATCACCACTATACATGAGAACAAAGGTTGTCCTATGGCCAAAACTGCCATTCACCAGGACACACCAATACCCAAATACTGTACATCTCTCTCTCTCTCTCTCTCTCTCTCTCTCTCTCTCTCTCTCGAGAGAGAGAGAGAGAGAGAGAGAGAGAGAGAGAGAGAGAGAGAGAGAGAGAGAGAGATTGAAAAGCTCTGAACAAAAGACCTTTCTCCCGGAGAGTAAAGTTGAGGTCTTCCAAGAGAACCAAAAGGTGTGCATACAGTACTGTATTTGAAAACTAACCATCCTTAAAGTCCGCAAAAAACCATCCTTAAAGTCCGCAAAAGGATAAGTTATTTTCCTTTGACTTCTAGCACCAATCTTCAGCATCGCACACACCCTTACTAAGGGCAAGGTCTTACTGTAAGCCAAGTATAAGGTGAGGAAACGGACTGGAATAAAACACACGAGATGCTGGAGAACCAAATAAGATAAGTAGGCGTAGGTATCCTTTCCATCAGGCATCTACATCTCTGGTCACCAAAAAAAAAGTCACCGTCACAAAAAAAATTACTCGACATGCACTCTCTTATGACTAGCAGCTGAAGGGAAAAAATACTGCCCTTGCATTCCCCCTTCTCTTCTACCCCTTACCACCTTTCTAAAAATGGGAGAATGATTAATGGTGAGATGAAACTCCCGACAGCAGTAGTGGTCTGGAATTCTGGACAAGAAAAAATTAAGTCTGAACCTCTGCTGTCCAAAAAAAGAAGGTCAACTGAACATAAAAGTTCAACTGCAGTGCCTTATACGCCCAGAGGCCTATAGGGCACTGCCTGGCAACGACAAGTGCTGTTATTCAACTGCACCGACCTTGCTGTGGCTTCTACTTTATTCCAAAATGATCGAACTAGACCCCCAAGCTGAACCAATCCTCAGTGCCAAAACTTGTCCGGAACTCAAGACAACATTATATCCCATTCCCTAAAAAAGCAAAGGGGCTCACAGGTAGTAGTCTGGTGGGCTGGGTATCCAAAAAATACTACCCCAGACAAAATGCTTCTCGAATGCAGACTTCACTTTCTGATCAACTCCCTTGTAAAAGGTGCTACATTTCTCCAGTGAAGGATCAAAGATCCTGCACAAAGCCCACCTAAAACACATATGGTAGACAACTCTAAGCCATTACCTTCATGAGAGAGAGAGAGAGAGAGAGAGAGAGAGAGAGAGAGAGAGAGAGAGAGAGACTCTCCTCACTTGGATATGGTCTAGCAACAGACTAAAAGAAGGCTAACTGAGAGAAAATTGAGACTATCTGTGGTGTTGGTTTGCAATGACTGAGAGAAAGAGTTGCCTTTCGTAGAATCAAGGGCACAAGAAGAAGCTCGCTAGAATGGATTGGCCATAAATTCCCTGTACAGATACAGTATAGGCGAGATCAAATGGCCCAAAACAAATCTAGAAGCTAAAAGATTGATGTCTGCATTTGCAATAGTCCCTATAGTACATCTAGAAAAACCCCTTCAGTCTGAGGCCCGTCCGGACAAGAGCAAGCTATCTTTGGTGGTATCTCTTGAAGTAGACACAGATTGGGGTAGGAGTCATGGAGAGTCCACCAACAACCATGGCAGGTTTGAAAATCATTTCATGGGTCAGAACGGGGCTATGAGAGTCATGGAACGTTGCGATGAGCCTGAAACTTGTTCAGCACTTCCTTGATTATGTTGAAGGGCGGAAAGACAGGAGTCCAAATTGGACCGAACTTGCAGCATGGAGTCTGCTGCCCATGCTAGAGGGTCTGGGACTGGAGAGCAAAAGAGAGGAAGACGAAGGTTCCTTAAGGTGGCAAACAGGTCCAAAGTCAGACTGCCCCATAGATTCCACAGATCCCAACAGACCAGGGGATTCAAGGTCCACTTGGTGGGAAGAATAAGCTTCTGATGGTTCAGTTCGTCCGCCATAACTTATTAGTTAGCCTGAATAAATTGGGAGACTAGAAAACTCTATATTTTGATTGTCCACAGTAGTTCTCTTGTTGTTTGGTGGAGAGAAAATGAGAGACTCCTTTCTAACGTAGTAATAAACATTACAACTGTGGTCTTGACTAAATGGATTACCACAGTCTAGGAGTGAACTGGGGTCGACAAGCACTGAAACCTTAAGCGAACTGCTTTCAGCTCTCTGACATAGATGTGAAGGGTCCATTCTTCCGGAGACACATCCCGGAAACTTCCCGGTTCCCTGAGAGGGTTCCCCAGCCTAGATCAAGGCACTGATAAGTCTAAGTCTAGTCTCAGAGGATGAATAAACTTCCCTTCCGAAAGACAGTTCAGACGCCACCACTGCAGATCCAACTTAAATCTGGGGCTTTGGGAAAAAATGACGGTGTCTGGCTGTTTCCCTGTCCCAGTTGGTCTTGTGTTCAAAACCTTCGGGCATTTTTCCTCCGAAGGGAATCAAAGTAGTCAGTCATCCAGGAAAAACTGAAGTTCATGGCCAGAAAATGAAGTCAAATGTAAGAGGAGTGAGGACTCAAGGGAAGACTTGTGCCGTAGGGGTCGAAGCCTAGATCCCAGAACTGGAAAATCCTGTCTCATACGACGGACCTGAGATACTCTCTAAAGTCTGGACGTGGACATGGAAGGAAGTATCCTGCATATCCAAGGTCTCCATCCACTCGCCCTGGAGAATGGACGACAGGACTGTCTGGTTTGTCTCAGTCTTCAGCTTCGTTTTCTATTCAAAGAGAAAAAGGGCACTGTGGGCCATGCAGGCTTGCTGATGACCCTGCAGACTAGCAAGCAACCGAGCGAACTTGCAGATCACTGTGCAGACTCACAGACAACTGTGCGGACTAGTTGCTGACCCTGCTGACTCTTAACAGCTGTGCGGGCTTGACTTCTTGGACTCCATAACACCTTGCATAGACTCCACGATACCTTGTACAGACCGAATCATATGCAGAACCTTACATGGCAGTAACTACTGTCTGGCATGCTTATAAAAGGCTTGAAAAGTCCATAAGGGACACAAAAGCCTGGGCACGGGATAGCAGTGTCCTCGTCCAAAACCAGGTGTGATGAATATATCTGCCGTCAGACACAATCCTCTAAACAGAAAAAAATAGTCTGTGGGTGGACACTAGACATTCACCTGGCTGAGAATGAAGTCAGCATGATTAGAGCATCACAACCTTAAAGATGTCTTTGTTTCTTTCTTTGGCCCAAGCAGGGCTTCTAGACCTTAAGTAAAAGCGAAAGTGGTAGCCACAGTCTCTTAAGCTAAGTCATTATACCCACGAATGAGTTCAACGGTTTCTGCGTAGGTTGTCACAAATTCTTGACTATTAGCATCGAGGGAGAAAGGACCTTCTACTTCCGTGCCACAGGGTTCATAATCCAGCCTGTCAACCGAATTGGAGGCAACAGGAATGATCCTTATTAATTACTGGAGCATAAGATCACTCAGGGCCTAAGACTTTCTTGGGGTGTAAGGTTCTGCAGAACATGAAGGAATCTTGTCTTGATTGTGATCCCATCCGTGATCAAGAGCACGGATTGCGGTCCCGTGCAGGAGAACGGGAACAAGATAAATGATGAGGAGAAGAGCCCTGGGTGAATGCGCGACCATGTAAGGCTCCCATTATGTGTAGGACAGTCACAGCCTCATGATCAAGAGTGAGGACTAGAAGATCTAAAAGGAGAATGGTAATGATTCTGAGAACGTTCCCTGATTATAGACTTCTCAATAGGAGCCTTATCATCCTTATTCACGGCCTTAGCAACAACACTTGTTCCTTGGATGGGTAGAAGACGTCGAGATCAATGAGACCTCTTGCAGAGAAGTCCGATCCATAGATCAGCGGTTCTTAAGAGACTTCCCTTGGCGTGTGTACTGCAGCACGGGAGTCAGGAACTGGACGTTGTTCATCAGCTAAAGCAGAAGAAACACAGCTGCATGCCTTGATAGAAGCACGGATGTGTGAAGCAGCAATGGGTTCGACATGGACATGTTTGGGCAAACGAGGACCAGCTGCAGGAGAAGAGGAGCGAGACTCCGAAGAGGGCCTACAAAACTTTTTGTGTGGAGGAGCAATGAAGTCCCTCTTCCAACATCTGACAGGGATGGAATGAACAGATGACGAGGAAGAGGAGGAAGAAGAAGAGGGAGGGGAGGAACATGGAGATCTAACGTCTCTTCTTTAATTTCAGCAACTAGGCCATATTCAGAAAAACACCAACTCTATCAAAGAAGGCTTGAACGAGAGTCGGGAGTAGCAGACGAAGATGGTCCAGGAATGGAAGTCGATGGAAGTGACACAGCTGATGATGGAGCGGTGTATGGTGCTGGGAAAGCAGCTGTGGTAACTCAGGAAGACGTCAAGAATCTGTAGGTCTGGAAACCGTCATGGCAGAGGACACAGGGGTGCGGGAAGACATGAAGTGGGATTGCAGGCCATCAAAAATTGGTACCCCTGGTAGGCCTAAAGATGTGCAAAACTCAGAAAGCTTCTGCCCATCCATGCCTGAAAAGACTGTACAAGAGGGAGCTGACTCCTCCCTCACAAGGAGGGGGGGGGGGAAGCTTCCCCCCCAAAAAAACAGGGGCAGCAGCTTCAAATACAAGATCTCCCAAACCCCACCTTGAAGCCACAAAAGAATGAGAAGGGATAAAATCTCCTTGAGAAGTTGATGCAAGGGGTAAAATCTCCTTGAGAAGATGATGCAAAGAGTGGAGATTTTGGCAAGAGGTAGAACAACAGGGAATGGATGCGTCTCACCACTGGAAGAAGAAAGCCTTCCCAAGATGCAGCAACTGATTTCCACTTAAATCTCTTCTTCTCATCAAAATTCTTCCATTGCTCAGGAGACCAATAACGACACTTGGAACAGGGATTACTTAAAATACAATTGTTAAATCTGTGGGTCGGTCTCCAAGGAGGCCAAATAACAAGAGCATGGGTTTTGATCAATGCCTGGGCATCTTCTCTGAGGCCTGGATTGCTTAGATGATTCATGGGTTTGCATTTTCCAGGAATGCAAAAACACACAGATAATATTACACAGAAACACACAAACAAAATACAGAAAGAAAAACCAGAACTCAGCGCCGTCTACCTAGGAAGGCAGTTAAGAGAGAACTGGTGCCACAACGTACGTTAGGGGAAGCCAGGTTGGGTTCCGCCCACCTCCTTACCTATTGGCTATCTCCCGTTACCACCAAAACCTTGTGCTAGTAATAACCAGGCTCCAGCAAGGTGCTAGAGAAATCCCCTTATGTTAAGACCTAAGGTTTGTTCTGTACATGGACAAAGATAGTTTGGTATCTGCCCCTGAATTCTCCTACCACACTGGTCTACATGTTCAACAAATGGTAGCAGTGCGTGGTTGTGGCAGGAAGGAGGATGTTAATGAGTACTTAGAAGAAAAGGTGACGTAAACATGGTTGACGTCGGCGACTGTGGTGAGCAGCCAGTGTTGCCAGTTTTCAGTGCTGATAAAAATTATGACCACTGGAAACAAGAGCTGAAAACATGGCAGCTTGTCACAAGTTTAGAAGAAGCAGCAAGCTGTGGTTTTTGTTACTCTCTTGTTCCCAGAAGGAAGCAAGGTAAGGAGCAAGATTTTTGAGGAAGTGAATACAGTATTGAAGAGTTGGCAGACGAAAATGGAATGAGAGTTTTGCTTCAACACTTGGACAAGTGGTACAAGAAGGATGACATGTCAGCAGCATAAGAGGCATGGACAAGGTCTGACAGCTATAAAAAGGAAAAGGAACATATAATGGAGCAGTACATTTTGGAATCTGTGAAGGTAAGTATAGTTTTGGAGAGGTACAGAGTGAGCATACCAAAATGTATTTTAGCATTCAAGCTACTAGACAGTGCCAGACTAGAAGTTAAAGACAAACAAATAGCGTCGACGGCAGTGTCCTTCAGTGAAGCAGATAACATGTTTGATTCCATGCCACAAACCCTTATGGAAATTTTTTGGAAGTCAAGAAGTGTTGTCACTGGGTGCAGTATCAAGCAGGAGTGAGAGTGAGACCCCTGCTGTGGTGATAAAATCTGAACCAGTGTTTAGCGAGGAGGAGGTATATGTCATTACACATGGAAGAGGACATGGAAGGTTTAGAGGTAGAGGTAGAGGAAGCACAGCAGAAGTGAAAAAAATAGGCAGAGAAACTCAGTTGACATATATGGTAATGTTAGAAAATGTGTGTATGTGTGTGGATCAGAGTACCATCTGCCTCCAGCATGTCCAAAAAATGTGTATGCAAGTAGTGTAAGGGGGTGGGGGGGAGGAGTTATATTCTGTTACTGAAAATCCTAAAATAATGTCAGTGATGGTAACAGAATCTATTACTTACGCTGTTCTGGCACAGCCTGCAGTTCTACAGTGTGTGTGGTAGTGATTGGTTAAATGCATACATACAGTACAGACTTTATCAGATGAGGAAATTCCTAACTTGGATCAAAAGGCATTGTCAGTTCGATGGGTGGTAACAGAAAAGGAAAACATTAATAGGAAAAAGAAAATTAAAGATGGCTAGCTGCCAGAAGTTTTGAGGAAAAGAAGAAATCCAGTCAGATTCTCCCACTGTTAGCAAGGAAGTGTTGAGGTCCTTTGTTGGTATATCTTCTTCCAAAATGTGGGAAGTGAATTCAACTGATATTAAGGCTGCATTCCTACAGGGTGAACGGTTTGAGCGTGAAGTGTATCTTATTCCACCTGTTGAAGCTGGTTGTGATGGTAATGTACTATGGAAATTTTAAAAATTATATATGGTCTTAATGATGATGCTAGACAATGTTATCTCACAGTGAAGACTTTCCTGATGAAGATGGGATGTGATCAGGTGAAAACTGACCCTGCAGCATTTTATTGGTATTGTGAAGGAGAACTGTGTGGTATGTTTTTGATGTATGTAGATTTCTTGCAGGGAGGAACAAAGAGATTTGAAAATGTTGTCATTGCCCAAGTCTGAAATCATTTTCAGGTTAGCGAGCAAAGTAATGCTATACTATTCAGATAAACTGGCCTGGATATTGTACTGAATGAACATGGTGTCACATTTCATCAAAATGACATCTTTATAATAAAATAACATTTTATATATACTTACCAAGTAATTACATAGCTATAGTTTCAAACTAATGCAGCAGGCTAAATTTCAAAATTCGCGCTAGTGCTTCAATTGTTTTAGTGTAAGTGACTAGTCCTGTCCACTAAAGGGAATACCAGGAACGACTTAGCAGACAATCTCATTCTGTTTGTGCCCCATGTCCATCAGAGGGGAAGAGGGTGAGCTCTGATTCTGTAATTACTTGGCAAGTATATATAAAATGTTATTTTATTATAAAAATGTCATTTTTATATTAGTAACTTACCAAGTAATTACAGCTGAATCCCATACTGACAAGAGGTTGGATACATGGCCAAATTCTACTCCAAAGAATTAAGTCATGTAATGAACTGAAATAAAGTTGCTAGCATTGAACACAATGCTTGTTGGTCCTTCTCAGTCAAGAGAGCTATTGCAGGAAAATACTGCCTCTGGTTGGTTAACCTGTAGTGGTGTGGCGGTAAAGCTGAGGAGCACCTCTACTTAAGTGGGAGCTTTGTAGCAAAGGAGTACTCTGATTGCTAACAAAGCATCAGTGGAAGTTATGCAGCTCAAGGAGTTATCCGATGGCTGGCAAATCTTTGAAAGCTGCCCTTGCCTGGGCACAGTTTCAAAATAAAAACAACCAGACAATGTCATCACCTACACTGAAGAAAAACCACAAACAATCAACTGAGAGTGGCGAGTGCTCGAGGTACCTCGTACCCGCCACGGCTCCTCAAAATTGACACTTCACTACAAGGTGAAGAGACAGTAGCAGAAAATCCTATGCTTCCTTCCATAATACCATGCCAATTACTAATGCTTCACAAGGTAAGGCAAAAATTTTAGCCATTTTAACTTTCATTAAAATTGTGAGAAGCGAAGATCAATTACACATCCAGTAGGTCGATCGCAGATTGGAAGTTAGGGGCATCCTGTGCCTGAAAGCTAATAAGGTAGAAGCTGTTCTGACGTGCTTAGCTTCCACTTAAACGTAGGCAAACTGCTCTCCTGAACCTGAGAGTGGTCTCATGAATAAAATCCCTTGGGGACAAAAGACAACACACTGTACGTTCTTAGAGGGCAAAAAGGGTCCTTGCTAAAACACTAGAGATATGGAAGGTCCTCTGCTCTTCCGATCCTGCTCAGGCAATACCTGAAAGCTCCAACCAGAAGAGAGCTCACTACTCTCCCCAGAGCCAGAGATGAGGGGAGAGTTGGTGCCAGATGACCCGTAGCTGGCGCCAGGTGCTCTGAGATGATGCCAAGCTGAAGCTGGCGTCAGACGATCTGGGTGCCAGGAGAGGTATTGCTTGAGAGATGTCTGACACTCCTAGGCGCTCGGAGCATGAGCTGGCACCAGGGTGTAGCCGTAGTCAGATGAGCTGAAAGTCAGGCAAGGAAGAGCTCGGGAGCTGAAGGGCACTCCTGGGTGCTTAGAGCACTGCTCTCGGCTGACAAGAATGACTTCTCTTCCCTTAATTCCTAAGGTAGAAAGAACAGAAACAGGACTGGAAGGGTCCTCGTTCTTGGCTAGAAGGATCAAGGGTAAATGAGCAAACCTTGTTACCGAGTTAAACATGGCTCGATACCCCTTAATGATGGAATATGAGAGTGTCTAGGTCTCCTCAAAGAGGTAATCCACCATTAGGCCACAGATGTCTTGGAAGAAGGAACGAGGAGTCTGAGAGGCCACCTACAGAAAAAAACATTCTCTTAGTCTGGCAGACAGAGCAAGAGGATTGACGACTGCATTTAGCAATAGTCTCTGGAGTACGTCTTGAAAAATCCCTTCATTCTGATAAGCTTCCCAACAGCGTGCAGTCCGTCTGGGTAAGAGCGCACTACCCTTGGTGGTATCTCTTGAAGTGAGGCTGACTGAGTTAACATGGACTGGGGAAGTAGTCTTAAAAGGTTCACCAACCGTGGTAGGTTCGGAAGACATCACATCATGGCTCAGAACGGGGTTAAGAAGGGTCATCGTAATGATGCAATGGGCTTAAAAATGTTTAGCACTTCCTTAACTATGCCAAAGGGCAGGAAGGTGTAGGGGTCTCTGAAGGGCCAAGCTTGGGGCATGGAGTCTGCTGACCATGCTAGAGGGTCTGGAGCTGGAGAACACAAGAGAGGTAGACAATGGTTTCTTAATGTGGTAAAACAGGTCCAAAGTCGGCCTGTCCCATAGATTTCACAGAACCCGACAGACCAGGGGAATCAAGGTCCACTTGGAAGAAAGAACAAGCTTCTAATGGCTCAGTTAGTCCACCAGAACTTTAGTTGGCTTGAAAAAATCGAGTGACTAAAACAGTTGACTGATCATACACTATAGAAGTTCTGCTGTTAGCAGGAAAAAGTGAGTGTCTCTTTGTTAAAGTAATACACATTAGGACTGTGGTCTGGTTTAAATGGATTACCACAGCATGGAGTGAACTAGGGACGAAAAGCACTAAAGCCCTAAGTGGATCGCTTTCAACTCTCTGACATAGATGTGAAGGCTTCGTTTTCCTGGGGACACGTCCCAGGAACATCACAGATCCCCAAGCGGGCTCCCCAGCGTAAATCAAGATATTGAGAAGAAAACTAAGACTAGTCTTGATGGAAGAAGGAACTTCTCTTCTGAAAGGCTAAGCTCAGACAGCCACCACTGCAGGCCCAACTTAAAAATGGGGCTTTGGGAAACAACGACGGGGCCCGGCTGTGTTCCCCGTCCCAGTTGGTCTAAGGCAAGAAGAGCGAGGACTCGAGAAAAGACAAGTGCCACAGAGGCCAAAGCTTAGATACCCAACTGGAAGATCTTGTCTCATTCCCCATTCAAAGAGAAAAAGAGAAGCTGTAGTCATACTGACCCACAGACGATCCTGCGGACTCATAAGCAACTGAGCAACCATGAAGCCAATCGTACAGACTTCCAGAAAGCTGTGTGGACTACAAGCTGACCCTGGTGACTCTTGACACTTGTGCGGACATGTGGCATCTGTGCAGGCTCTATTACTTATTGGACTCGATAATACCTCCGTGGATGATACCTCGTACAGACCGAGACACATGTGACACTGTAAATGGCAGAAATAATAACTGACACACTTTATTAAAGGCTTGAAAAGTCCAGAGGAAACAAACAAGGCCTGGGATAACAGTGGCATTCTCCAAAACTAATTACGACAAATTCTTTGGCCGACAGAAAAAATCCTCTAAACAGAAAATATATTTCTGAGTGGGAGCTAGGCATTCAGCTGGCTTATTACTGGCTGGATAGTGCCAAGGACTCTGGATCAGGTATCATTGGCGCCAGGAGTTTGGGAAATGATTCCAGACATTCGGGAATGGGAGCCGCTAAAAAGTACTGGTTCATGAGAGAGCATGGAGTTTAATATTCTGCTTGGAGCTCAAGAGAGGCCTTTCAACAAGGGGACGTTCAGGAGAAGAAATTGTTATTCCAAGGAAGACGGATTGAGGACGAGACAGATGGAAGCACAGCAAAACTGCAGGAAGGCTGTGAGATGAAGCAAACCTCTGCATCGGAAACTTCACAACTGGATGAAACTAGAGGAAGAATAGCAAAACTCTCAGAGAAGTCTGACTAACTTGGCTAATGTCTCAGAGGATGATACAGTCCCCAGCGGACTCATCCTCTAATGTTCCGAGTACGAAATTAGCGGACCGTCTGAAAGCATTCATTATTCTTTTGACTGAGATTATAAAGAAAAAGAGTGGAAATCTCTAAAATTCATCTCAACTGTCCTTGTCTGCACAAGACAGGAAAAGAGGTAAAATGAGGCAAATTCTCTTGGTCAACACTTGGGAGTTTCTATCTTAAGCTCCAGTCAAGACAAGATCTTCAACAAGGAGGTCTAGTTCTGTCAAAGTACCAGGAGAAGGCAATTCAAAAGATACTTGTTTAGTCAGCTCCTTATCAACGAAAGTCCAACACTCAACTCCTAGGAGACTTTGGGGGGAAGGCAAAAATGCTAGAGTTGGGAGCTTTCTCAGTAAGCTCACAAAAAAAGGGACATAAAGCCTCTGTCCGCAAAGGACAGGATTCCAAGACACTGAAGTCATTAAAGGAAAGCCATGTCGGCTTGCCTTGAACTTGAAACGAAGTTGGAACAGACTGAAGAGAGACAAAACAACGCTTGTAAGCTGGCTTTCTGGTCTGATACCGGAGATTTGGCATCCGGTGCTCGGGGACAGTCACCGGCCACTTGAAAGTCGGGGCTGTCTTGATCCCTATTCAATCGGAATTGGTGCCCAAGAAAGAACAAGAGTATGTTCTTGAAAAGAAACAAGCACCAAGCCAAGGAGGAACTGGCGCCAGTCACTCGTAGGCTGGTGTCGGATGTCTGACAGTTGGCGCCAAACGGACAAGAGATAGTGCTCGGACATTGCTGGGCACTAGGACAAAACTGTACGCTCGGAAAATGCTGGATGATTGGACAATACTAGGAGAGCGACATAAATCAAGACGTTGAGCGTGGCGCCAAATACTGGGGCTCCATAACTGGAAGCTAAGGAGACCAGCACTGAGGACTGCTGACATCGAGACTGGCAGAAACAGAATGAGATTGTCTGCTAAGTCATTCCTGGTAATCCCATTAGTGGGCAGGATTAGTCACCTACACTAAAACAACTGAAGCGCTAATGCGAAATTTGAAATTTAGCCTGCCGCGATAGTTTGAAACCACAGTATAGCTATGTAATTACTCGGTAAGTTTTACTTATATAAAAATGATTATTGTAAATCTCTGAAATCTTTAAATGTAAGTGCTGAAAGAGGATTAAATACGAATATGGAGTGTGATGAAGAAGAAAAGGAGAATTTTAGGAGTCTAGTAGGCCAACTAGGATGGTTAAGTACTAATTCAAATCCAGACTTGTCATATGAGATATTGGAACTTCACTGTAAAATAAATAATCCTATGGTAAAAGATCTGACTGAGTCAAACAAATGTCTAAGAAAAGTCTGTACCTTTGAGAGCTGTGTGTACTTCTCAGGACTGGGCGACAGTTTTAAGTATAAGTTGGTTGTGTACAGTGATGCTTCTTACGCCATCTCCCTGATGGATTTAGTAGTGCTGGGGCTTCATGATTTTTCTAGTGGGTGAAAATGGAACTAGGCTAGTTGCCCTTTACACTTTTGTTGTAAAGAGCACTTCTGCTGCAGAAACACTAGCAGCTGCTGCTGAGGCAGTGTATATGGCCAACTATCTTGAAAACGTTCTCAAATATTGTATGATGGAAAGAAAATCCTGCCTGTGGAACTCTATGTGGATCACCTTTCACTTTATGAGAATGTGTACTCAGTTAAAAACATTTCAGAAAAGAGATTGAGAACTGATATAGCTATTCTCAAAGAATTGGTTCAGATCGCTGAAATTTTTAAATAGTTTCTGTAAATAGATAACTTCAAGTTTTATTGTTTATTTTTGTGAATATCATTTCATGTTTGTTTTAGACTTTTCTGTGATGTAAAGCTTATTACTCTGGAAGTATATTTCATTTGTTTCCTTTTAAAAGAGAGGGAATATGTTAACGCTGTTCAGAATACTTATGTATGACAGTGTGCTTCGTGATCGTCACTTGTTAATGTTTATTTAGTGATGTTGGGGTGAAGGGGTGAGTCAGTCACCATGTAGCCTGTAGGCCCCTTGTCAATCAGGTCACTGATAATTACAATATAGTTTGTTATCTGTCTTTGATTCCTCTTGCCACACTGGTTTATATGCTTAACAGTTAAGTGGGGGATCCAGGGGAGTGAAGCCCCTGGTTAGGTAAGGACCCAGCTCCTAGGTTAGGTTAGATAAAATCAATACAGTACTTGTATTTCACTCATTTAGCCTACCCCACCCAAAAAAATCAGAGGTTCCCCATATTTCTAAAACTACTCAATCCCTAACAAAATGAACCTCAGAAATGTTCAAAGTACACATTAAAACATGAAAATAATATTTTCAACTCCAGCATGCAATTAAGGCTAAAGTAAAAATGTACAGTTATGTTCATATCTGAGGCAACATGATTCTTTTTGTATCGTCCAAAATCTCAGACTCAACGTAACATTGCCAAGCAGTGTTAAACTTTTTTCTTTTATTTCCAATGTCATGCATGTCAGCAAGTTTCCGAATTCACAGCTAACACTATTTTCCCTATGGTTATATACATAAACGATCCCTTTTATGTGCTGGTATAATTTGTAACCTGTGCGATTTGAACTGATTTTTTTTTTATTTCTTAGCTCAAAGCATGGTGTGATAAGATTAGCTGTGCCGTCAATGACAGAGCACTTATGTGCTCCTCGGGCTGGTCAACGTAACTACCTCTGCAGTATTACTATTACTGTATAACAGTAGACCTAATAAGCTCAACAGTCATACCAATATTTTCAAAATGGGAATATGAATTATAGTAAGTTTTCTTTGAATGTTGGAGTTTTAGGCTGTGTTCAAGCTGCCTTATGTTGAAAAATGATTTATAGGTCTAAAAAAGATAATCTAAGCCTTCTGAGATGTAATCTGTTACTAAAGAATTTATTTATAGAGATTGCCTGTTCTTTGAAGAATAAAACATGATGATGATTTTAATTATATGGAGTAGATGACTATTAATCAAAATATCTATTGGTATTAATGTCAAGGCCTATGGAACACTTGTTTTTTAACTGGCTTAAAATATTATTTTCTTAGTCTTTCTGCTTGCTTTTGGTGTATAATTTATTCATTCATAAGGTAAATTGAAGTGCAAGAATGTGTAGATAACTTCATAAGCTTTATGGCCAGAAATTATTAATATAGAGATGTGAATACTAAGTGTAAATTATTTATAGTAAAAGAATAATTGCAAAGGCATTTGCTAGTAAACCATAATTTTTGAAGTGGTTAAGAAATATAAATTAGTTTTATTTTTATGAAAATCCAAATATTCCTCTTACAAATATAAAATAAATGGTTTCAAGATAATTTCACTTGGGAGAAAAACTTTTTATCACGAGAGTTCATAAATGTTCTACAGTGTTCACAATAATATAATTGTTAACAATTACTGTATATTATTGTGGACACTTTGGAATAATTTCAATGTTACTACTCATTGCAGACCTCTGTTACACCAGGTGATTCATACTGCGGCACTACTTTAAGGGTAGGTTCACAAAGGGCATTTTTAACCGCGGTGGCCACTGCTCGTTTAACGCTGTAATTGTTCACATGAAGCGTTTTTTTGACGTGGCCATTGACGGTAATGCTTCTTATATATATATATATATATATATATATATATATATATATATATATATATATATATATATATATATATATATATATATATTATATATATATAGTATAAATATAAATATATATACAGTGATCCCTCGTCTATCATGGATAATGGGGGCCAGAACCCCCAGCGATAAGTGAAATTCACTTAAGTAGCATTGGCCCCTCCCTAGGGAGGCATATACTGTATATACATGGTATATATTTAAAGGCTTTATAGCCTTTCCCACACTGTTATAAACACTTCCTATGCACTTAAACACTGTACTGTATTACTATTTTGATCTATCACAGTAATATGCATAAAAAAAAGATCGTCCCATATTTGTAATGTTTACGTTCTGAGAATCAGCTGACTGAAGCTGCTCACTACTACCGAAAGAATTAGGAAAATAATTTTTTAGTTGCTAAAAGAAACAAATTTATCAATGAAATTATTTTTAATTCTGTACATAAAAGTTTATGATACAGTAATTCATATTTCATTGAGAGAGAGAGAGAGAGAGAGAGAGAAATGGTGTGTACTGTACAGCACAGTAACTTGGGACGAGACTAAGTCTTGACTAAGTCTTGACAAGCTGGTGATGAGAGAGTATACAGTATCCTTGAGTTGCTAACGTATGAAATTCGGATTTTAATTATTTTTACCGTGATTTAAGATGAAACATCAACAGTGACAAGATATTCTCTTATGTACCACTCACGTGCCTTGCCCGAGTGCCTGTATTACTATTTTGATCTCCTATCAAAGTAATATGCATAAAAAAAAGATCGTCCCATATTTGTAATGTTTACGTTCTGAGAATCAGCTGACTGAAGCTGCTCACTACTACCGAAAGAATTAGGAAAATAATTTTTTAGTTGCTAAAAGAAACAAATTTATCAATGAAATTATTTTTAATTCTGTACATAAAAGTTTATGATACAGTAATTCATATTTCATTGAGAGAGAGAGAGAGAGAGAGAGAGAGAGAGAGAGAGAGAGAGAGAGAGAATGGTGTGTACTGTACAGCACAGTAGCTTGGGACGAGACTGTATACAGTATCCTTGAGTTGCTTACGTATGAAATTCGGATTTTAATTAATTTTACAGTGATTTAAGATGAAACATCAACAGTGATAAGATATTCTCTTATGTACCACTCACGTGCCTTGTCCGAGTGCCTGTGGGTATATACGAAGCTTCCAGTCATTGCACGTCGGTCTCGCAAGCCGTTCTTCTCACGTAACATGATGAAACATCGGTTTTCCGCAATATTTCTGAAAAATCCGCGATGCAGTGAAGCATCTTTTTGTTTAATTTCATTTTGTACTGAATTATATGTCATAATGCAATGAACCAACAGTACTAGCAGATATTAATAATTATTACTGGAATTAATGAAATATTTGGGTCTTCATATATCGCGAGTATTTTTGAAATTTCGGAAAATCCGCTATATATTTTCTCTTATAATATACATACGTAATGGAAAAAATCCATGAAGTCGTGAATCTGCGATAGTCAAACATGAAGTAGCGAGGGTTCACTGTATATGTGTATATATATATATATATATATATATATATATATATATATATATATATATATATATATATATATATATATATATATATATATATATATATATATATATATATATATATATATATATATATACATAAATATAAATATATAATATATATATATATATATATATATATATATATATATATATATATATATATATATATATATATATATATATATATATTCATCTACTTTTTTGTGACACCCAGTGTTAGAATGATCCCTCTCCATAGTTAACAGTTGACAGTGACAGTGATGTAATAATGTGTGCGACTGTGATCACGGGGACCAGGCGTGGTGGCCAGGGTTGCTATGTTTACGCACAATCTCTTTTCTCATTGGCTGTGATGGCACCTGCTGTCTTCAAAAAGCGCAGTTCACCGCTGTGTGTGAACAATGTCATTGACTTGTATGTATCTTGACACGTCTGACAATCGCGCGTTGGCGAGGGGAATCTCGCTACCGCGGCGTATTGGAAACTGCCGTGGTTACGTGTGAACGATTACATAATCTAACACTGAACAATCAACCACACGTATCTCGCCGCACGGTTAAAAACGCCGTGTGAACGTAGCCTAATGGTTGTGTTACACACTCTCCGCTCACCGGTTGATATCTGTGGATGCATCCAACTACTGTATTTACTGATTTAAATTTTTTCAGCGTTGAGGCATAAAAACAATCAAATAGGCCTATTTCAAATTTTATGGTTGCACTGAAAGCAACAATAATGTTATGACAATTTTTTTTTATTTTTTAATTAACATTTGAACCGAGGTTTGATGATGACTTTTTTTGTCAAATGCATTGGCGATGCGTGAACGAAAAGTTTTGAAAATGTTTCAGTAACAGATATATATATATATATATATATATATATATATATATATATATATATATATATATATATATATATATATATATATATATATATTCATCTACTTTTTATGACAATATATATATATATATATATATATA
Organism: Macrobrachium rosenbergii; assembly: GCF_040412425.1. Taxonomy (NCBI): domain Eukaryota; kingdom Metazoa; phylum Arthropoda; class Malacostraca; order Decapoda; family Palaemonidae; genus Macrobrachium; species Macrobrachium rosenbergii. The sequence goes on from NC_089744.1 coordinate 47,310,617, forward strand.
TATATATATATATATATATATATATATATATATATATATATATCTACTTTTATATATATATATATATATATATATATATATTCATCTACTTTTTATGACAATATATATATATATATATATATATATATATATATATATATATATATATATATATATATATATATATATATATATTCATCTACTTTTATGACAATATATATATATATATATATATATATATATATATATATATATATATATATATATATATATATATATATATATATATATATATATAACTTTTTTATGACATCCAGTGTTAGAATGATCCTCTCCATAGTTAACAGTTGACAGTGACAGCAATGCAATACTGTGTGGCGACTGTGATCACGGGGACCAGGCGTGGTGGCCAGAGTTGCCATATATATATATATATATATATATATATATATATATATATATATATATATATATATATATATATATATATATAACTTTTTTATGACATCCAGTGTTAGAATGATCCCTCTCCATAGTTAACAGTTGACAGTGACAGCGATGCAATACTGTGTGCGACTGTGATCACGGGGACCAGGCGTGGTGGCCAGAGTTGCTATGTTATGCACAGTCTCTTTTCTCATTGGCTGACACACAGACAATGATGGCACCTGCTGTCTTCAAAAAGCGCGGTTCACCACTGTGTGTGAACGATCTCACTGACTTATATATATCTCGACACGCCCGGTAATCGCACGTTGTCGAGGGGAATCTCGCTACCGCAGCGTATTGGAAACCGCCGCGGTTACGTGTGAACGATTCCATAAGCTAACACTAAACAATCAACCACGCGTATCTCACCGCGCCGTTAAAAATGCCCTATGTGTACGTAGCCTTATGGTTGCGTCACACACTCTCTGCTCACCCGTTGATATCTGTGGATGCATTTTTTCAGCGTTGAGGCATAAAAACAATCAAATAGGCCTATTTCCAATTTTATGATTGCATTGGAAGCAACATTAATGTTATGAAATTTTTTTCATTCTTTTAATTAACATTTGAACCGAGGTTTGATGATGACTTTTTTTTGTCAAATGCATTGGCGATGAGTGAACGAAAGTTTTGAAAATGTTTCGTAACTTTTTTCTGAAATTTGGCTACACATGAAATTTTCTTACAGTTTTGAAATAAATGACAGATTTCACTCTTATGAAACATATTATGGCCTTATTATATGCAATAATCATGTTTTTGCATTGAAATAACCGATAAATATGGAGCATGTTAGGTTGCTAGTTCGTGAATTTTGAACTAAATCCTATGCAATCATATTGCATCAGTTAAGAGCATAGCAGCACCAACACATAAAAATGACACCTTGCACTTGTCAAGGGCTTGATGATGTAGGTTAGGTTAAGTGGAGGGGTCAAGGGGTGAGCCCAAGGATAGGTCGGTTAGGTTGGGTTAAATATCCTTTAATCTCACTTTTGTGCTTTACCACTGTGGTCATCCATACGCCTAACTGTAAAATACCTATCTTGGAAGGGGATCATTACCTCTTAAAATAACTACTTTACTACACAAATTAATGCCAGAAATTTTCAAATCAAGCATTAACATATATGGAAATCATATTTTCAATTCCAAAATACAATTAAGGTTTAACCCACAGTAGAAATTTATAAGATGGGCCTCACTTTTCCTAATGGAATCCTAGCAAATGTGAGCCTTAACAGTGCATTAGGTTGCCTTGTCAAAATCTGAAGACAAATGGTCATTCTGTACTTAAGATACTACGCTTGCATAGTACAGAAATATAAAAAATAAAAGACGGTGTTTCTAATTAAGAGCTCTGCATGGACTAGGCTATTACCTTAGAAACTGAATTTTCCTATACTTTTAGTGCTGCTGATGAAGGTGTTGGTGTTGGTTTTTGTCTGTCAATTATCACTAACCTCATATCTACCCAGCATGGTTGGGGACCCTTTGGAAATGCAGGGTTTTGGAAGCATTGGGAGGTATACCGAACGGCCATGTTGTTGTTATGGAACAGTTCCATACATGCGCAAGTCATCAGGAAGCCGTATGTGTAAGAAGGGAATGGCTATGGAAACCTATTATAAAAGGAACTACATGCAGTCCCCGGTTTACAACGGGTCCGGCTTACAACATTCCGAGGTTACGATGCATTTCAAATATACTCATTAGAAATTATTTCCTGGTGTACAACACATGCTCCAGGGTTACAACACATCATACGCCGATCCAATGGAAGAAATATGGCTCCAAAATGGCAGATTATTCAAAATTTGGAGTTTTTTTGGTATTATTTTAGAAAGAGGAACCAGCCCAAAATGACTTGAAAATATGTTTTTCTAGGTGATTTTGATGTGTTTTGCACGAATATCACCTTTATTTTCCTCGAAATTAACGGTTTTAGACTTTACTGAGCACCTACAGTTTCCCGGGCCCTTTCGACGCCGACCCGAAATCGGCGGAAGAACACCAAAACCAACATGTCATGCTTGCCAAGAATCTTTAAATATGCGGATAAGGCGCGCACCGCAGAGTTCTGCCACGGCCTTACTGACAGCACACATAAACAGGACGACATGTTGGTTTTGTGTTCTTCCCGATTAAGGTCGGGCGGTCGAGTGGGCCCGGAAACTGTAGGTGCTCGAGTAAAGTCTAAAACCGTTAATTTCCGAGGAAAATAAAGGTGATATTCGTGCAAAACACATCAAAATCACCTAGAAAAACATATTTTCATGTCATTTTGGGCTGGTTCCTCTTTCTAAAAATTTACCGTTTTTTTTATGAAAAACTCAATAAAAATGCAGTTTATATCATTTTCAATACACCCAAAGCATTAAATGTAAGGTTTTCTTAGGATTTTTGACTATTTTCGATGATTTTTCGGTTTATGACGATTTTCAGTTTACGACACTGTGTAAAAACAGAACCCCCATCGTAAACCGGGAACTGCCTGTATACTAACTTAACATACCCTAACCTAACTTAACCTAGCATGACGTGTTACTTAGCCAGGGGGCAGATCCCCCAGTAAAGTAAACGCCATTCTTTACCAAAAGCTCCCCTATCACACTGCGCATGCACAATAGCATTCTAAGTTCCTCATTGGACGGGAGGGTATCATTCTCAGCTAGCACTCTGCTGGTCCCACATTCAATTCTCCGCCCAGTCAATGAAGAATTAGAGGAATTTACTTCTGGTAATATAGGTAATTCTAAGCCGGCTGTCTGCGGTGAGCTAGACTGTGGCAATTGGCGTTTTTCTATGTTATTTTACCTACTTTACAAGAATTTAAAGTAATATTTTGTCGCCCAGTTGTAACTAAACTGTGATTGACCTTTGAAGACTACACAACTTGAATTACCTAACGCAGGGTAGGTCTAAGCCGGCATTCCGCGGCAAGCCCGCCCCCCCATCTCCATAGCTAATACAGCAAAATTGTAACCAGTAAATACCTCTAGGTACGTTATGTTGGTATTTTTAGGGGTGTTTACTGGTTACAATTTTGCCGTATTAGCTATGGAGGGGTGGGAGCCTTGCCGCAGAATGCTGGCTTAGACCTACCCTGCGTTAGGCAATTCAAGTCGCGTAGTCTTCAAAGGTCAATGACAGCTTAGTTACAGCCGGCCGACAAAATATTACTTTAAATTCTTGTAAAGCAAGTAAAGTAACATAGAAAAACGTCAATTGCCATAGTCTAGCTCACCGCAGACAGCCGGCTTAGAATTACCGTAATATAAATTCATTTCTCATTATAATGTTGTTCGGATTCCACAATAAGCTGTAGGTCCCGTTGCTAGGTAACCAATTGGTTCTTAGCCACGTAAAATAAATTTACTCCTTCGGGCCAGCCCTAGGAGAGCTGTTCATCAGCTCAGGGTCTGGTTAAACTAGGGTATACTTAATTTAATAGCATTTCAGGATGGCCAGCGTACAACTTCTGAGGTTAATTACAGGTTAATTACAGTCGAACGACAAAAAATAACGGTAAATTCTTGGTAAGTAACCAAAATACTAGAGGAAAAATCAATTTCCAAAGTAATACCCAAGTGGAGGTATTGCTTAGTTCTAACTAAATAGTAAACGAACCCATATACAATCACTTACCCTCAAGTGCAATAATACCTCCCAGCGATAGGCCAAAAGGTTAAGACCTATTTCCCTCCAACTGTTCCTTGCAAACAGGTCTGGGCCTGGGCTAGCCTATGACACTGTGGCGGACACTAAGTTTTGATGATCGAAAATTCATCACTAGGATACCCCATTCACACGGCTCCATTCGCTGAGAGCAACACATTCACCTAATACTAACACTGAGGAACCGTTGCTGGTACACGGTAACGGAAGTTTCGGTTTACACAGCTCAAACAGTACAGTAAGTCAGTAAAGGACAGTGTAACGTTTCGAGGGGTTACCTCACTGCACAGCGACTCCAGAGTCCAGAGTCATGCGACTCATACCTTTCCTTGTTCATCACAACATTGTGTTTTTCTGTAAACAACCAACAAATAAAATCACGAAGCGTATGATCGCAAGGTGCGTGGAACATCAAACTCACAACTTAAAACATTTTGAAATGTAAATCAGTGTTCCATCAGCGTTTGTAATGACCATATTATTTATTACGTGGCTTCATTTTTCTAACGCAAAGCACTCACAGGAATCTAACTGACAAGCTCGTTTGCGTTAATCTACCCAAGACGTGGATTACTGAACAGTTGAGTTCAGGCAAAGCCACATAGATATTACTACTGTAAAACAGTCATGTATCTTCATCAGCTACTCAATTCTGCAGTTCTTACATGCCACCATCAATTTTTCAATCTGTCCCATAGGTAATTTCCTTATCATATAAAGCACAAAAGAGGACACCTACCGGGTAGGTTACTACAATAGTGCTAACTATTCATTGTAAATTTGCTTCGTTGTTGCAATACTTAAGATAAAAAACAAATAATCATAGCAGTCTGGGTGATATCCAGAGGTTCACACCGACTCTTAAATCCTGTAACGTCGTATATTTTAGATTAGATGTCCTTTCAAACTAGGCCTAGGTCGTCACTTTTAGGTGTCGTGTTATGTCATAGCAGCTAACTAATGCTTCATATCCAACTCTGGTCTTTACGCATGCATATGTATTGGCATCCACCTGTAGCCAGGAATTTTTATTGGAGGTGGCCAGAGTCAACACGATTTTCAATATTGCACAATTTTTATGACTATATATATAATGTATATATATATATATATATATATATATATATATATATATATATATATATATATATATATATATATATATATATATATATATATATATCCTCCCCCTTTTCCTTCTCATTTGGGGAACTTCTACTGTCTTAGTTTTTAATCTTTATTGAAAGCGTCTATTCTCAGTGTGTCTCCAAGAATTTAATAAAAGGATAATAAACTAGAAAATTCACAGCAGACCATACAATATAGCCAATGATGCAATGTCAATCGGGACGGGCCTCCAGAACGCATTCAACGCAAGTTTTAGGTATTTGCCTGTTTCGACTTGCAAACTTTTAATGTCAATGCTTTTTCAGAATAGGCTAATCAGGAACCTACAAAACGTCCCCGAAACCGATATCATGTCTACATGCAAAAATTAGGAATATTTCGGGAGATAAAAAATATATAATCGCTACATTCTTTATATACATTCATACATAGGCTACAGACATACATATACGCACACACATATGTGTTAGTCATATATATATATATATATATATATATATATATATATATATATATATATATATATATATATATATATATATATATATATATATATATATATATATATATATATATATATATATATATATATATATATATATATATATATACTATATACTGTATATATATATATATATATATATATATATATATATATATATATAATATATGTGTGTGTGTGTGTGTGTGTGTGTGTGTAGAAGAGTTGAATAAATGCAAGCAAACGCAAAAACAAATGTGGCCATTTTTTCCCCGAAAAAATATCGACAATCTTGAAAAACTGCTTATAATTTTATTGTTATTAATACAACTATTTATTGTTAATTGCGAGGACCCATGCCCGCCGCCCTCCGCTACGCCGCTGCTCACTAAGCTTGTTTGTTGTTTCACTTTGGTTGCCCATTGTGTTCAGTACGTATCTCCAAGCTAAAGTATGAGTTTTTCCTATTGCAGCTATGTGACTTTGGCTTCTCACTGTGAGAATTTTTCTTAATGGTGCCTGTAATTGATATCAATCAGTTTGTGGGATAAAAGTGAAAAATTGCAAAAGTCATGACTTGTGTAATACATGCAAGGTCTCTGCTTGCATTCAGAGGTGCAGCAAATTAACTAAAAATGTCTCGCCTTTTTCTTGTTTAAAATGCTGTTCAAAATTATCGAACAAATGGACATTCTAAGTGGTTAATTTGAGTTCTTGAATCTCTTGATAAGGATAATCACTTTATACAAAAGAATTGCTGAAAATATTTTATGATTTGTTAAAGTAGACGCGAATGGTCACCTCAGGACCAAGAAACAAGTGATATGTAGCATTGTTTGCTGCTATTAAACCCAACATTGTTCGCAAGCAGGGATGGATTAAAGTACATGTGCCAGTACTTGTGGACAAGTACAAGTAGCCTACTGAAGAAATTTAGTGTACAAGTGCAGAAGATTTGCTTAGTACTTAAGTCCAAGTAGCCTACTTGTGAGAGAAGTGCGAAATAATGAGCAGGAAGGCAAGTACTGCTGGTTTACTGATGTTGTTTCAGATTTAGCTGGCCTTGTGCCAGCACGGGCTCTTGCTCCTAGAGCAGCCTGTAACTGGTTTATTGATGTTGTTGTTGTTTCAGATTTAGCTGGCCTTGTGCCAGCACGGGCTCTTGCTCTGAGAGCAGCCCGTAACTCTATGTTGATGATGAGTCTGTGAGATGGGTAGGTTAGATGAAAACTTTATTATGATGCATGAAAGTGATTTTGGTGTGGGTGATTTTGAAGTGAAAAGATTTTACAGGCAAGGTTGCAACCTCTTTGAACCCAAAAGTATCCATCAGATGAGGATAAAAGTATGATAGCAGTGAGTGTTGGCTAGTGGGAGAGGCCAACAAATGGGGAAAAAGAAGAACTTGAGTAGTAGGCACAGGTAGCTAGTATGCTAGCTCATGATGATCTAAAGCCATATTCCTTGTCCGGTCCTAATTCTTGTGTGTGTATGTGTTTTGTGCATTTGTTGGGTGTTGATTGTAGTGGATGAAAGGTGATTTTGATAGGGGAGATAGTGATTGCTAAAGAGTCAGCAGTTAGAGATGAGATGGAGTGGCTTTTGATTTGTTGTCTGGTTTAAAGTGGGGGTGGGGTCTGTTGTGTCTGATTTAAGAATTGGGAAGGAGAGCGGGTGGTTAAAGGTAAGGATTCTTTAGAGTTACCGTGGTGGTGGGTAGGAGCATAGGAAGCCTGCAAATTCATGAATGTTTGCCAGTATGTGCTTTGGTATTTGGATAGCTGTTCTTTCATTTCCTTCATACCTTGTTCTTAACTGTTCTGTTTCTGTACAGTCAAGAAGGTAGTGTTCCAGGGGTTCTTCTGGGATTGTTTCACAGTACTTGCATGGTTGGGGGTTGTCTACTATTCTTTGCCATGTGCATTGGTATCCTAGCCTTAGCCGATGGATTATGACTGCTAGGGCCCGTGACATGTCTTTGGTTATATGGTGTGGTTTTAGGTTTATGGTGTCCATGTACCTGGTTTATTGATGAAGCGACCCGCTTATAAAGCGGCGTGCAGACGTCTGCGTATAGCGCAGAGACCGCGGGTACAAAGATTTACAGGTGACCTGAGGTGAGACTATTTCTCTACAAAAAACAGGACAGGTACATACAGAAAACATAATAATTAACAATGTCTGGCCTGATATAAAAATACTCTGTTACATATATATAATGCACGGTCAATTGGACAGACAATAAAATATACAATTCATAATAATGATAATAATATTGTGCTCGTCCGACCCTAGGTCGAATGTGAGGGCACCACAGAAAATGGGATGTTCATTACAGAGAAAGTGTTGAGCGGGGACTTTACGTACTAACAATGTAGGACCTACTTAAGTACAAGTATTGTTCAAAAGGTGTCTAATATTCTTATATACATGTTTTTCAAATTCATTAGCAGATATGTAACGAAAAACATATTTTGATAATGTTTTACAGGGATCTTACCGAAACGAATATAGTTCTGCTTTTAGTAGTATCTGTGCACTTCTCATATTTTAGATAGTGATAGTGAGCCGCAGCCCGGTCCTGGTCGTTTCGGCTGTAAGTCACTTACAGCCGTAACATCCAAAATAATGTAAGACGTTATGTTTATGGTATTTACCGTTATGTTTATGGTGTTTACCATTATTATTTTATGTTTTACGTACATCCCCATGGGCTGGTACTAAACACGGCGTCCATTTTGCACGTAAACATGATTACGGCCGAAATGACTTACGGCCGAAACGACCCGAACCCCCTCAGCCTACTGCACCTAAGAGGTGACGAGCTGCCCACAGGGCGTCAAGAGATGCCCAAAGAGCTTAGTGAGTAAAGGTGATAAAAAATGAGCCAGGTCATAGGCAAAGAATTATAAAAATTCAATTAAATTTATTATCTTAGCTGATAATACAGATTTTAATAATATAAAGTAGATTGTACCACAAAGTGGGATACCTCCAGATTATAAAAATATACTAGAAAATTATAATTTTCTAATTTCATAATTAATGATAACCATAGGAAATAATGATGACCCACCCCACCACCGGAGACCTGGCTGCCTCCTCCAGGAAACCTGAAGCCACCCCCACACTCGTACTGGACTAGCGGACCAACGAAGGACCAGCCAACGTCATCCTTCAGCCTGCTGCCGCCCCCCTCAAGCTGGCTACCAAGGATCAGCTGCCGTCATCCTTCAGCCCTCGATCCGGCCACCGAAGGATCATCTGACGTCACCCTTCAACCCGCTCCCATCCTCCTCGAGCTCCTGCCCATCGGCGTCGCCCTTCAGCCTCCTACTCGTCCCTAGCCCAAGCCCTTCGAGCCAACTACAATTGTCGGCAAGACAGTTTCTGCATCGATGCCTCGCTTTGGGGGGGAAACATTGTAAGAGCCCGTCGCCATCTCTTCCAAACAATCAGACGTTACCCACGTCTTGGGGGAGAGTATTGTAAGAGCCTGATGCCGTCTCTTCCAAACACGTGTGTGTGTGCGTGTGTGTGTCGTCCATCGGAGTGGACAAGACAACAAGAGCATCTCGTTTTCTTTCTCTAAAGGAACGCTATTTCAACCATACAATATTTCCGTCTGTTTCTCCCTAACCATTGTTGTCTTGATGTATGTACAATCACCAATAATTGCATTGCCATGCAAGCATTCTAATCATGTACTCATAATGTTCCAACGAATCTTCTGTATCAAACTGTGTGTATGTTTCTGTTTGTGAAGACGCCAAACGTCTCGCCATTTCACATATATTATGCTACTGCATTGTATTCATTAATCTGTCCTGAATCTCATGCAATTGGCCATATGTAGAATTTCCTGGCCTTTCCATTGATATATGTTTCATCACTGTATGTTAATCATGTCTCTTGATATTGCCATCTGTTTGTCTGCCGACAAACACAGATGTCTGAATCTTTTATCTCTGTTTTACCTGTCTGTGTGTAGACGCTACATTACCGCTCGCACGCGTCAATAACATCTTCGAAGATTCTGTACATTTATTTACGGGCTGCTCTAGAAGCAAGAGCCCGTGCTGGCACAAGGCCAGCTAAATCCAAAACAACAATGTACATTTATCTCAGTAAGGAACTACCAATAAACCAGTAAACACCCAGCCAGTATGTCACTCATACCTCAGTCCTTACACGTCTCCCCATTTCACATATATTATGCTACTGCATTGTATTCATTAATATGTCTCGAATCTCATGCAAATGTCCATATGCGGAATTTCCTGGCCTTTCCATTGAAATATGGTTTATCATTGTACGTTTATTGTGTCTCACAATCGCCATCTGTTTGTCTGTCTACAAGCACAGATGCCCGAAATATAATCTCTGTTTTGCCTTGGCCGTGTGTAGAAACTACTTTGCGGCTCGCACTAGCCAATAACAACTTTGAAGATTCTGTACATTCATTTACAGGCTGCTCTAGGAGCAAGAGCCCATGCTGGCACAAGGCCAGCTAAATCTGAAACAACAGCAACATGTACATTCATACCCATCTCACAGACTCATCAACATAGAGTTACGGGCTGCTCTGGGAGCAAGAGCCCGTGCTGGCACAAGGCCAGCTAAATCTGAAACATGTACATTCATTCAGTAAGGAACCACCAATAAACTAGACTACACCCAGCCAGTATGTCACTCAATACCATCCTTACACTTTCTTTATTGTTTCCTGAAGCTTCTAGGAAACATTCGAAAGTAAAGGGTAGGAAAGGATCACATTGTCGAAATATTTTATAAAAAGGTGTTTATAACTACATAATTGTAAGAAGATATATACAAAATAAATGTTAATATTAGAAGTCAGTATTGCGTTGATGATACTTCATCCAGACAAAACATAGTAGCTCAGTACATTCAGACATTCCAGTCTGTAATCCGTTGTATACTAGGCATTAAAACAAAATTTTCTTGATAATTATAGGTCCACAAAATGGATTTGAATTCGATACCAACTCCGCCTATAGAGGGATGAATAAATTTGTTTTTATTTAGCATTTCCCAACGTTCTGTGAGAGAGAGTGTAATTGTCGTTAGTGAGTGCTTCGGTTGTTGGAAGAGGGATGAGGTCGTTAGTTTGTTTACAGCGCTGTCTGTGTGTGGAATATATGTGAGGATTTTTCGGTTTTGGAGGCAGTTTTTGAGTCAGAGCTAGTGCCGGTCAGTCGTTTTTTGGTCTTAAACAGTTTGTTTGTGTGCTGATTCAGAGTTGTTGTTTTTCCTTGTTAGTGTGCTGTTCTTGTTGCTGTGTGTTCGTGAGTCGTGTGTTTTTCTGTTTTGGTTTGGTTTGTGTGGTTTTGTGTGCTGTGTTGGCGACCGTGGACGCCTTACTCCATCTTCCAGCAACCGAGGACCAGGGTGAGTGTTGTGTACTGTTTTTTGTGTTTTAAAATCCCGCCACACGCCCATTTCAGCTCTCACTCTGTCAAAGGCTACAGCAACAGTAACCCCTTGGCTTTGCTCGGAAAGGATTTTGCACAGTGTTTTATTTTATAATGAACCATCACGTTTAGAGTCCTTTTGAATGCTCGAAAAGATACAAGCAGTTTCTTTCAATTTTCTTTGACTTCTCGTTATTTGACAACTAACGAAGTTCTTCGGATCCAACCTCTCTTTTGGCCATTTACACAGGTGAAAGATGAATATCTTAGGCTTTTTTTTTTTCAAGTAAGAAGGACATTTAGATTCGCTGAAAGATTCTAAGATGTGGCTAATAGTTAAAGTTTTCATGTCAGAAGTAAGGAAGGACGCATCGGCCCCTTCCTCACTTACTTCATGACTGCTAAAGTAGAAGATGAGGGAGTCAGCATCATCCAGCATCTCCATCTGTCGGATATCTTCCAAAGCGCTTAAGGTCTCTTTTGCAGTAAGTGATATCTCCTTTGTAACCAATATCGCTGAAAACTTTGGCCAAGTTGTTAGCATCGTTTTCAGAAGCTCCATTTCCTAAATCTTGTCGGCCTTTGAATGAGCCATAGGTGAAGATAGATACAAAGCCTTTTGTTGTGTTCTTGATTTTTGGAGTCTGTACTACGCCGTTGATTGCTGCTCCTGCACATGTCTTTTCCATGACATACTGTAGATTCAAACATAAATGAAATCAGAATTGAAATGCATGAAAATAAGAGCACATTTCCAGCATTATAAATCTTCATATATGGAGGTGGAAATTGTGATATGTTATTTTCAGTAATAAACCTATGCAAATAAGAACAATAGTTGTCAGTCACTTGTAAAAGTTTGTAGGGATTTCAGATTTTACCAATGCATCCAAGCAAAAAGAAGCTTACCTCCAATTACTGTTCAGTGTGCCACAGCAATTCTGAGTTTTTAGAAGTTTACGGCAAAAGGATATTATATATTTCAAGGACAAGGCAGTTTTCTGTGTACTCAAAAGACAGGCATATCTAGATGGTGATAAATACCAAAGTAATTCCTCTTACCTTTGAAAACTTGTCAATTATTGATTTTCTGTTTAATGCCATGGCTAGTTCCCTTGGAGTACTAACTTTGAGTTCTGTGCCAAGATTCCTTCTTCCAGTTTTCCAGCACGATTGTCAGGATCTGCTCCTAATTTTAATAATTCTTCAATATGGTCAGTATCAGACCAAAGCACAGCAGTAAACAAAGGGGCTGCCAGCTGCAGAAAAAAAAAGAAAGATATATTGTAAAAAACGTAAAAAAAATCAGCATTTTCTCTAAATAATTTTATGATTTTTTTTTTTTTTTTTTTTTTTTTGCGGTTGACAGCATTTGGATCAACAGCATTTTGCATCACCTGGACGATGTCTTTCAGGCCATTCCGGGCAGACAGATGCAGCAGAGTACAGTTACAACCATTCTGTCGCATCCCTCCTTATAAACAACCATCCACCACCTTTCCCAATTAGAGCTAGAAGATTGAGTCGCTGAATATAAATAAATAAGTGCCTTTAATAGTAAAATCACCTCCTCCCTGGACAATGAATAAAATGAGAATTTGCACACACCTCAAGTATTTATCAAAAAGTAACTCATATACAACAGAACATCATAAACAGCATACAATAGAGCATATAAACCGAAAAGGTCCACATTACGCAATATATACAGATGGATCTAAATCAGAACATGGAGTGGGATATGCTGCAGTGTCCCAAGACAAAACTTATCAGTTCTCTCTTCCTAATAATGCTTCTATATTTACAGCACAATTGTATGGAATTGCATCAGCTATAAAAATAATAAAAGAATCATCATTCAATAATTTTGTGATTTTCAGTGATTCAAGAAGTGCTATAGAAACTATTCAAAGTTACAAATCAAAAGATAATATAGTACAACAAATTAAATTATGTCTCCATAAATTATATAATAATGGAAAAAATGTAGAAATATGTTGGATCCCTGCGCATGTAGGGATCAAAGGAAATGATGGTGAGACAAAGCAGCTAAAGCAGCAACTCACATGACAAGATCAAATGTGAATATCCCTGTTACTGATTATGCAACTCACATAAAAATGGGTATCGTAAATAAATGGCAATATATATGGGATGAAGAACCTGAAAGTAATAAACTGAAAGAACTAAAACCTAATGTTAAAAAATGGAGTTCATCATATCAGAGAGAGAGAGACGCACAAGTAATTTTAACACGCCTCAGAATAGGCCATACTCGTCTGACACATGGGCACTTATTAATGAGCAGCCCACGTGGCCCGGCTCCCGAGTGCTCAGAGTGCAGAGTAATAATAACGGTCAGACATGTGTTATGTGAATGTCCAAAGTATGACCGACAACGAATGTCTACTTTTGGAAATAGATCAGTGAAAGAAATTTTGTCAGAATCTTTCACATTCTCAATCATTCCAATTTTGATGTTCTTGAAGAACTGTAATTTAATTAACAAAATATAAAAATAAGTAAATAATAAAAGCATGAAAACCCTTTTAACATTTGAATTTTACAAAAAAGAAAATTTTTTAAAATTTTGTTTAATTTATATTTGAATTTTAATATACCGTTTTAGTATGTATGTAAGGAAGTCTGAGTAAATGTATTAATTGTATGAGAGGATTTGCCTATGTGCAGTTTTTAATTTCATTTTAATTCATTCATCTTTGTATCGGATGATCTATTGGGTCCTAGCGCTTGACTTCAGGCCTAGACCTAGTATTTTAATCAAATCCTTCGGGCCAGCCCTATGAGAGCTGAAAGTCAGCTCAGTGGTCTGGTTAAACTACTTTAATAATAATAATTTCCCCTCTCGTAGCAATTGCTTCATTGTCTTAGTATCTTCTTGAAATGCAATGAAACCCGTGTGCCGTAGTCAGTCATAAGGCTCTTCCACAGTTAACTTTATTACAGAACTGTGTGAATTCCTACCCTATTTGACAGAGAACTCTTGCTTTATAAGTAGCATTACAATTCTTTGTGTATGAAAATAAAACATCATGATTCTTGAAATCAGCACACATGTCATTTGGAACGTTTTTCTAAGGGCCGAACCGTGACATGACTAAAAATACTCACATGTCTCTCTACGTGAGGGAAGCGTTTGAGTTTCAACTTGGATAATCTCCTGTGCCTGCTCTTTGCTCTCATGTTTGTCCCTCCGTGGTGAGGATGGGAACACCATTTCTTGCTCATGGTTTTATAGCTGCCTTAATATAGACTCTTGATCTTATTCTTTCCTGTAACAGAGCTGAAAATTTAACTGATCCTTCTGACAAGCACTACACTAGACAGACAACAGTTGGCTAAATGTGATGACATAAATTATATATAAACGAGTTTCTATATAAACAAATGTCAACATGAAGGTAAAATAGAAAATAAGAAACCCGTCATGGTGGAATGCAGATGTATGCTAAATGTTTTAGGAACAAAAATGAAAGAAGCTGAGATGCAAAAAATATACTCTGGCGCAATAATATGGAGCAAATACAGGTTACAGTGGAACGTCTCCATTGAAAGAAATCCGGTTATCCATAAATACTTCTAGTCTAACCCTTAAAGGAATTCTTCCATTACGTACCAGGTCACTTACTAACAGGCAGAAAACTTTTCACTTAAAATATATTTACAATGAAAACGTCCTGTTGGATTTTCGACAAGTTTATTTAGAGAAGGAATCGCTTAATTTTCTTTATAGTATTTAGATTTTATTAAAATGGGTAAAATACACATTACTGGATATCTAAAGTGATGGGAAGAAAAGAAAATGTGATGAATTAAGTAATGTTTTATGGTGAAAAACATATGTGACAGCATTTGTTCTTTGGTCATATCTCCTATACGTCATTTTTTTTTAAATAATGCATTTCGTTTCAAGTGATTATCCTTTTACTCAAAAGATGCAAGACCTCAGAGTCAATACTTAAAATATTCAGGAGCTTCTGTTATCTAGAATTCTAGATGAAGAAGACACAAACTCACTATAGTCAACTTTTTCAATAATTCCTTCCAATTCTAGTCTTTTAAGTTCTGCATTCACAGCTTCCCTGATTGCATAAGGAACTGCCCTCGCTTTATAAAAGATTGGTTTTGCATCCTTTCTTACACGAATATGAGCCTTTATATTCTTGGCTGTACCCAGTTCACCATCAAAGACATCACCATATTTCCTTAACAGTTCTTCTAACTTTGAGGTTTTCAGAATACCAGAATGCAGATGATTTACAGCTAACTTTTTCCAGTCAAATTTCGCAAAATGCAGCCAGTCCCTACCGAATAAGGCAGGTCCATTCCCCTGTACCACATACAATGGCACTTCCTCCACTCTGTGTCCATGAACTTCCATAGTTACGTAGCATATCCCGACGGCTTCTATTTTTTCTCCCGTCATCGTTTTCAGCACAATATCGCTGGATTGAAGTGGATGGACACAAAACTCAGATAGATCCTTCCTGAATTACTTTATTTTTAAGACTAACTTATAATGATATACAGTTTAAAAGAAGACAAAATAGTTAACAGGGTAGTTATGCTTAATGAGTAGTAAGTATCTGTAAACACAAATATAACCTCTGGTTATAGGTAGTTATAAACATAAATACCTAACACCTTTTCCCCTCGGGAAAAGAATGAAAGATTAAAGCAAATAAAAGGATAAAGCAATCAATAATTAAATGGTGGCATAGCTTTGAATAAATAATACAAAACATACATAATACTATTAATCATTTTACATTCTAAAATAGTCAGGTGGTCTACTTTGCCTGGTAGACCTTCGAAGTTTTGGTAATTCAGATATCGATCTATCAGGTGAGTCATCAGAAGTTTTACCATTTTCACTTCCCGATATTTTTTCTGCAGCTGCCGCCTCCTTTTCTTCTACATTTGGGATTTCATTCTTCTCTGCACCTGCAACTGCATCGCCTAACTCTTCACGAGTATTTATGAACTCTTTTGGTAATGGCGGGTCTGGATAGCTGACCAACTCTGAAAAATATACTCTTCACTTATCAGTGACACAGAAGCTCCCGTGTCCAATTCCATATCAATTGGTATCCCATTTAACTTAACTTTCACTATTATCTCTGGAACCTTATTATGTCTTGCTTTCATTTTCTTAACACAGTATTTCATTGTATGCACCAATTCATCCTGTAGTTTGCACTCTGTAGTTTCTTCTTCCGAGCCGCTAGTCTCCTCCTCTGCCATGTTGATCGTCGATCGTTTCCTTCCTTGTCTTCCATATTTCCAATTTCGATTGACCGTGGTATGATTTTCCTTCGGCACATTCTACGAAGGTGTCCTTTTATGACACCCATTACACTCAGTATCCTTATGGAAACAAACATCAGCCTTATGGTTTGTCTTCCCGCAACGGTAACACTCAAGGAGAGAAGCTTTCGGCCCAACAACTTTTTTTACCTCCTGAGTTTGACCCTGAATCTTCGTGACGTTTTCATCCGCCATTTCCTGACTTAGCGCAATCGAAAATGCTTTCTTTAAGTCAAGCTCCTGTTCACTTAATAGTTTCCTCTGTGCCGAGCGGTTGGCCAATCCAATAACAAACAAGTCTCTTAAAACTTCCTCTTGAAAAGCACCAAACTGACATGTTTCCGCCAATTTCCGTTGCTCCGTTGCGTAATCAGTGATGGATTCTCCTGGACGTTGTTTCCTATTGTAAAACTTGAAACGTTCAGCTATCAGGATGGGTTTTGGGTGGAGGTGATTTTTCAAAAGCTCAGTAAGTTCTCGATAAGTCCTTGATGAGGGCTTATTAGGGGCAAGCAATGTTTTCAGAAGTCCATATGTAGGAGCGCCAACGGCGCTCAAGAAAACTGCCCGTTTCTTATCTTCCTCTGTTATGTCATTTGCTAAGCAGAACTGATCAAACCTTTCGACATAATCTTCAAAGTCCTCGGATTTGTCATATGCTGCTATATTACCCAAATGCGCCATCCTTAATTTTCCCTTTCGTGAGTCAGTTCCTCGTCGCCATTGAAGTATATTTGGATGGACACAAAACTCAGATAGATCCTTCCTGAATGACTTTATTTTTAAGACTAACTTATAATGATATACAGTTTAAAAGAAGACAAAATAGTTAACAGGGTAGTTATGCTTAATGAGTAGTAAGTATCTGTAAACACAAATATAACCTCTGGTTATAGGTAGTTATAAACATAAATACCTAACAGTATTTAGATTTTATTAAAATGGGTAAAATACACATTACTGGATATCTAAAGTGATGGGAAGAAAAGAAAATGTGATGAATTAAGTAATGTTTTATGGTGAAAAACATATGTGACAGCATTTGTTCTTTGGTCATATCTCCTATACGTCATTTTTTTTAAATAATGCATTTCGTTTCAAGTGATTATCCTTTTACTCAAAAGATGCAAGACCTCAGAGTCAATACTTAAAATATTCAGGAGCTTCTGTTATCTAGAATTCTAGATGAAGAAGACACAAACCTTTGAATCTGTATCCCAACTTGGTGCCATTGTCCTCCCGTCGCCACAACAGAGAGAAAAAGCACCTCTGGCCTAGACGATGAAAAGTGCGGCACAGACAAAAGGTCACTTAATCGGGAAGACTCCCCAGTGATGACTGTAGCGGCAACATGTTGTTGTTGTTTTAGATTTAGCTGGCCTTGTGCCAGCACGGGCTCTTGCTTCCAGAGCAGCCCGTAATGACGCAACAGTCTTCCGTTCGTATATATATACAGTACACGACTCACGAGCGAGGAGAACAGGCAGCAGCCTGATCAGTGTTCCTCCCTCTGCGCGTTGTCATGGTTATGACGCATTCTTGATGAAAGTGTGACGTCACTGACTGTGCCAGCAAGCTCTCTCTCGTGCAGGTTGAGTCAAGTAAAATGTAAACCTGTAATCATACGTCCTCCGGCTTATTCATGAATTCTGGACAACTTCTTTTAATATCCCAAAGAGCTATGATCTCGAGAGTTGACGGCTACGAAATTCAGTAACTTTACATTGCAAAATCTTTGTGACAGGTGAAGTCGGATATCATCGGTCCACCAAACGCAGCTTTGGGATGCAGAGTACAATATACCTTTCCAGAATATTTATTAGTCTCTCTCTCTCTCTCTCTCTCTCTCTCTCTCTCTCTAGGGATGAACAATACAATTTGCCTTTCTTGCAGATATTCATTACAGTTACTCTCTCTCTCTCTCTCTCTCTCTCTCTCTCTCTCTCTCTCTCTCTCTCTCTCTCTCCTGAACAGTAATCTTTTGATATATTTATGTATGGTAATACATACATGAGACCTGTTTCTTACCCAATATGGTATTAGGTTTAGTTACGCTATTGATTTTCCTTATCGTAAATTTCCAATTGGCTGGTAACAGCCAGACGAGAATTAAATTCCTATACCCTTTTTATGTGCTTTGTTCGTGTTAAATGTCATGGACGTATATTTGCATATTAATGAAATTTGTAAGATAGTATACTTATCTCTAATGCCTGGCGAGATTGAGAAATGAAACAGAACCATATCTGTTTTAGAATGGCACTTACTTTATTTTGTCGGAGCGACTGTGGCGCTGGTGGCACCGAGAGACGTTTTTTTGTAGAGGCTAAACCGCTCACCATGAACGTCGGTATTATTATTATTATTATTATTATTATTATTATTATTTGAAGGGAGTAGATCCTCTTTTAAACAGGTCTTGTTAAAAAGGATGGCTGTATTATGCGAATTTATCTTCTACAAAGTCTTTTCTATTTTCCTTATGATTTGCTTTTCGGGCTCAGCGAAGTTAGTCTGCAACTGGCCGATATTCATATTGGAAAAAGGATAGTGTGTGGAATGCGGGAAGTCTTTTATTGAAATGTCCAATCAGAAATCCTTCGTCGTCTGGATTCAGGTTCTATTTCAGGTACCGTCAACATGTTTCGACCAGCTCGTTGGTCATCCTCTGGATGTGGTTGAAGAAGATCTGGAGAAAAAAGGCGCTTGGGTCGGTATTTATAGGGGTGCCTTGATCGGTGCTGAATTATGATTGGCTGCCCGGGGCAGGTCATCTCGGGCGGAGCCTTCTCTCTCACGCTGATGTTCAGGGCTCGTCTTGCGTGCGAGCGACATTGTAGTGCTGGGAATGAATGGGAGAATTTCGATCCTCAGATTCCGAATTTTTATTCACTCGTTCGCTATGGGGGTCGCTCGGTGTAGGTCTCCTGGCGGTCATGGGGAGGAGAAAGGTTTCTTGCATAATGCTGAGGGTTGGTTTCTCATTCCCAAATGTTTCCAAGAGGCGCAGGCGGCGGTGGTTGGTAGTTCGGTCAATTATTTCCATGTTCGTGATTATGTCTTTTCTTGCTATTCTCTGGTTATAATTATGGGCGGTCCTTTATAGAAGAGCTCTATGCGTTCAGGACAATTTCACCATAAACATAAAGACGAACAAGCCCTCAAGAACATCATCGAGAATAATGTCAGCCATGTTGACCTCAACAAGAATATTCATCTGGTTATTTGTTACAAGAGCAAAAAGACGAGCAGCTTGGTAATGCGTAACAATCCTGGCCCCCCTCAGCAGGACCCCTTGAAGAAAACCAAAGTGGTATACCAGTACTCATGCCCCATCCGAGGATGTCTCAGTTCTTACATCGGTATGACCACCATGCGTTTCTCCAAGAGGATTTCCTGCCACGCCCAAGAGGGAGCCATCTTTAACCATGTTATCAAATTCAATGTCACCATGACTGTGCTCCCAGAAGAGGTGTTCAACAGAATCTCCCCATGGCTCGACGCGCACCTGGACAAGGTCACATATGTGGCCTTGAAGGGTAAACTCATCCAAACTTACTCCATGCCCGTGACTGAGAGAGTGCAGCGTGCACTCAACCTAATATCCCAGCCCCTCGGAGAAGCATCACCCAGGGAAACCTGGGACGAACTATGGGGGGGTTGGTAACACTGCCCGGCCACAACAAAAATGGGAGGAAGAGGAAGGTAGACTTAACGAGAGCAATCTTCCTTCGGCGCCTCACACAGGAAGTTAGGGGCCAGATAAAAGACGCAGACACCCTTGACATGGATGCCTTAGTCGACGTTGCCCAGAAAATACACGAGGCCACCAAAGCCTCGAAACATGCCGCCGCCCTTGCAGCCATTGCCCTGGGAGTCTGCAGCCTGACGGAGGAGAATGACAACAGCAAGGAGACATCAATGCCGTTTACAGGAAGAAGACACCATTCAGGGAACACAGGACATGGTCAAACCCGGCATGGTGCTTCTTCCATAGAAAATTCTGCACTAACACCAGAAACTGCAGACCTCCCGGTTCCTTTACAAAAAACGACAAAAGCAGCCACAAGTAACAGCAGTGACCACGAAATCCAGCTCCCCTCGACCAGCAGGCTTCTTCATCAGAGACGAAATTTCGAAACGGCGCCTGCTGGTAGATACGGGAGCAATGCAGTCGGTCTTCCCGCCATCTGAGGAAGATTTAGAAAAGATACCTTGACTCACTACAACCCCGCAGCCGCCCTCAGACTGACAACGGATGCCAACAACATCGCCTGCGGCGCAGTACTCGAGCAACTAGTGAATGGTGCCTCCCAATCCTTGGCCTTCTTCAACCACAAGTTTTCGCCAGCAGAGACCCACTACAGCGCCTTTGACAGGGAGCTGCTGGTTATCTACCAGGCCATGAGACACTTCAAGTACCTGCTGGAGGGGACCGAATTCACGATCCTAACAGATCACAAACCCTTGTTGCACGCATTTGCAAAGCCGGGAGACACTTGGTCTGCAAGGCAACAGTGACACCTGACCGCCATCTCCGAATTTGGGTGCACCATCAACTACATCCCTGGCAGGAAGAACTCAGTAGCCGATGCCCTGTCAATAGTAGAAATCAATTCCCTTCACTTTGGCATTGACTATGAAGACCTGGCAAAAGAACAAGCAGCAGACCCAGAGACGGCAGACTACAGAACAGCAGTGATGGCTCTTAAGTAGGTAGACGTGCCCTAAGGAAACTCAAACACAACTCTCCTCTGCGACACCAGCACGGGCCGCCCCTGCCCTCTAGTACCCACCTCGGGGAGGAGGCAGGCGTTTGACAATAGTCCACAGTCTTTCCCATCCATCAGGGCGCACAACGTGCGCCTCATGACTGACAAGTTCGTCTGACAAGGCATCATCAAGGACGTCCGACAGTGGGCAAGGAGCTGCATCCCATGCCAGGTGAGTAAAACATCCAAGCACACAGAATCTTCCACAGTCAGGAGGAGCCAGATACCTCCTGACGATCATAGACCGCTCCATCCGCTGGCCCGAGGCAACCCCCATGGAGGAGGCATCAACAGTGCCGTTTCAGAGTGCCAGACAGCACCATTATAGACAGGGATCCAGCTTTCCTGTCAGAATTCTGGGTCTCCTTGGCACGCCTGATGGGTACAACACTACACAGCACAACAGCCTATAACCCCGCAGCGAACGGCATGGTTGAGAGGGCACACCACTCTCTTAAGGCAACTCTCATGGCACGTTGCACCGACGAAAGGTGGAAGGAACAGCTCCCCTGGGTCCTGCTGGGTCTCCGCACCACACCGAAAGCAAATGACAATGCCTCCCCTGCTGAGAAAGTCTACGGGGAGACACTGGCCGTTCCCAGAGAATTCTTCCTGCCGTCGGCCGACAGCGCTGATACCCGCCCTCCCGAGGTTGAGGGAACTCGCACAGAAGTTCGCGCCCTGTCATAAGAACTTCACTGACAGAACCACCACCTACAGCCCACCCACCTTAGACTCCTGCGCCTACGTCTTCTTCAGGGTGGACGGCCATTGACCACCTTTAACCAGGGCCTACAGGGGGCCCACCGATTCATCATACCTCCTTGACATCCACGGGCATGAAGACTGGGTCACCATCAACAGACTGACGGCGGCATTCCTGTTGGACAGCGAAGTACACGAGGAGGCAGGCAGGTGCCCCAGAGTTCCCCCTCAGTACCTCCCTGCAGACACACCCGGCGCCCCACCAAAGCAGGGTCCGGGGCAGCCCAGGGGACACATCGAACCAACCCCAGATGTTGGTTCCACCCCACGCCCACAGTTCTCGAGGAGTAGGGGCCCACTCCAACTACCTCAGTGATTGCGTAATTAATGTTGTTTCATCCAATAATTGCTCCTCTAATTATTGTCTTGGTGGGGGGGAGTATTTGTATGGGCATCAAATCGCCTCTCCATTCTTGTGTTTTGCTCCTCATATGTACATTAATCACGCCATATATGTTACTTGTTATTATTTCAGATTCTTTATGCATCTCATTGTATGCATCATTGTACGGCCTTTCCACCAATATATGTATCTGCCTTTTACATGTTCTGTAACACATTATATATGTCTTCTTATGCCTGTTAACAAACACAATTTCTGTATGGATGCAGCAGGGCCCTCAGGTTGCCTGCTACCTTTCTGTCCACTTTCCGCATTATAAACACCTATCGAGAATAATAAAGAATCAGTCTTTCACTTCTGACATTTCTTGAACCTCACAAGCCCTGTAACAAATTGTTTGCACAATGAAATAAATTCTTCCCGTGAGCAAGTGCAGAAAATTTTGGCCAAAGCTGTAACGTCTGCATACTTTGAGCATGCGCGCGAGTGTGAGGGAGAGAACAAAATAATAAGATAAAATCAACAAATCCTCAGAGACAAGTTTTCACAGCTGAGATCTGATCAATGAGAGTCCTGTTGGAGCATGTGGCCACTGAGTGTGTTCGTCAGTTGGTGGAGAGACACCGTCACAGCTACGACCCCTATAAATCACCTACGGCCTACTACAAGACAGAACCCACAGTCGCATTGTATGCGCAGAGTCCACTATGTACTCATTGAACCATATTGTCGTTGTATGAATGCAGTGGAGAAACACTTACAGAGGTTGCCCGTAAGACAATGAGTAGAATTTGAAATCACTACCCAGGAAAGCACAGAAGAGATATAAATCATTTAATATTAGAAAACCCAGTGTATTTCTGAAACCCTTTCGGCCTCCTTTATCAGGTTACAGTGAAAATTGTCATTACTCTTACAATCAGATTATTTTACTTCATAGCTATGGCCCATCGTTTTAACATTAGTGAAGAGGTAGGTTCACGGAAATTTTATTGTCTTTGTGTGGAAGTTGGTAATAAATTGGAAAAACGTTTACGGAAAAGTGCAATTAAAATAGCCACTGTCACTGCCATGTTTTTAACATTTTTTTTTTATTAAGCTTAATTCTGAGAGGAAAATTAAGAAACCCTCTGAACCTGGAGGGTTTCATTTGAGGAATAGGTAAGAGGAACTGTTTACAATTAAAAATATAGTTAAGGATAATATATGATTATTCACAGCAAATCCATATGCAATCCTATCAACTTAATTTCATATCTCCCCAATTTTTTCAGTACAAGATTTTTGACGCAGTCGAGAGAGGTGACCTGGAAACGGTAAAGAAGCTTATAGAAGACTGTGGGCCAGCAGTAAGTAAAGCCAGGAGCCACTGAACACTTTTACACCGAGCAGCTGCAAACAATCATGTGGAACTGGTGACATATTTGCCCTAATGTCATCAACAACGCCATCTCGCGTGGATGCTGTCGATGGCCACACAGAAACACTCAGGAATGTATTGTCCGACTTGCAACATGAATCCAGACAAAGAGGACAAAGATCAAAATACATACAAGGATTTGGTAGGTTTCATTTCAGCCCAGTAATTTTTTTTTAACTAGATATAACCAAGGAAACTGAATAACGAGTCTTTCAGTTGTTTTAACATAAATCTGTTCTTTTGTTAAATGTTTGATATGAGCATCTTTTTCAGCTTGCTGCTCCATTATTTAGGGTGGTGTTATGGTCGAATAGAAAAGAAACTGAAGAATTACTCCATCTCGGAGCTGACCCTGACTATCATGTTGGCAATGTGGCTTATGGAGCACTGAGCAGGGAACTCAAAGTCACACGCTCTAGGCAATTAGCTCAGTCATTGGAGGGGTCGACAAACTGTTTTGGACATGTTTCCCAAGGTAACTAGGTTTCGGCTGTACAGTCAGTTTGCTCACAGCTTCTAATATTGCCATAATCCTCTTACATTGGTTTTGCTCTAATCCTTTCATTTAAAAGAATAAAACAAGAAAGCAGCAATTAACAACATGAACTTGTATTTTTACAAAAGGTTAGTATCTTATGTCTGGCATATTGACTTTAATATTCCTCAGATGAGAGTTCCAGATCAAAGTCAAGATGCAGTACAAACTGGAAATAGCAGCAACAACACATTTTGCCTAAAACGATAATTTGCAATCCAGCCTGCATTGTGAAGAAAAGGGTATAAAGGTGTATTATTGTATATGAGTTTCCAAATTTATACATTTTCTAATACGATATATTACTTCCATTTTACTTCTTTTGCAGTTGGGACCATTACAATTACATGTGACATCAGCACTGAATTCCTTTCGGCGGTCGCTCATACCAACAATGCGACACATTCCATGTTCACTTTTCCTCTAGCGCCCTCAGACGTTATACTTGTGGCAGGTGTGCTCTAGATTAGGAAGCCGGTCACTGGCTAGATATTGCTTGAAAACGTAAGTACCGTTCCATCATTTGTATCTAACTTAATCAAGGCCCATCATTGATTTGTATGGACGTGAATCAGGTCCAGTAATAAGATTTATGCTCACTCGATTAAGTCACAATCAAGTAAGTTTTTGTCAATTTTAAAGTAGTTTTTGTATCTTAGTTGATGACCTACATGTGGTCCAGAATTCATTCTTTGTTCCTTGAATTGTTTAAGAGTAAGTCTGTAAAGTCCCCGCCCAACGCGTTCTCTGTAATGAACATCCTATTTTCTGCGGTGCCTTCATGTTCGACCTAGGGTCGGACGAACACAGTATTATTATTATCATTATGAATTGTATATTTATTATCTGTTCAATTGACCATGCACTATGTATATGCAACAGAGTATTTCTATGTCTAACCAGACATTGTTAATCATTATGTTTTCTATATGTACCTGTCCTGTTTTTTTGTAGAGAAATAGTTTGACCTAAGGTCACCTGTAAATTTTTGTACCCGAGGTCTCTGTGTTATACGCAGACATCCGCACGCCACTTTATAGGCGGATCGCTTCATCAATAAACTAGCAGTACTTGTCTTCCTGCTCATTATTTCGCACCTCTCTCACAGTGGTGACCCCGAAGTGGTTCCCGGAAGCCATTAACGGACCCAAATGGCGACTTAGTCTTGGCCCGATTAACCAACCCACGCCCCTAACGGACTAATTACAGTGTTCTAACAAAGCATTCAGGCATTACCGACCCTCATTGGCAAGTTACCGGTGTCATTAGCGGACCCACATGGCATGCTCCCAAGCGTGTATTGACGCAAGTGTTCCCTCACACTCCAAGTGAGAGCGCGGAATGAGCATGGACACAGATATCCCCAACCATATACAAATTACCACGAACTTCTCGGAGGCAGACGTCTCCCTCACGCAACCCCCTCCCGCGCACTCCTCCATGCTGGTGCCTGCTCCTCGCGCGATGACCCCCCCTGACGGACCAACCAAGGGCAGCCCTCAGCACAAGGCTGCCGCCATTCACCCATCAGAACCCAGCGTCCTGGCTCTACAGAGTCAAGGGGCAATTCAGGGTGGCAGGCCTGACCGACGAGGTGTTGAAGGCGGACATCGCCATCAACACCCTCCCGGAGGAGATATACAAGAAGATCGCCCCATGATTAATGACAACGTCGAGCCCCTCCACCTTCCAGGAGTTAAAAGCTACTCTCGTTAAGACTTGCTCCTTGCCGGTCTCTGAGAGAGCCGTCCGTGCCCTTGACCTCGCCCTCAATCCCCGGCAGGACACAAACCTCTTGGAAACGTGGCATGCCCTCCAGGACCTCCTCCTCCTCCCTGAGGCTGACAGCAGCAGCAGGCGCAAAGAGATCAGCCTGTTGAGGGAGATCTTCCTGTGGCAGCTACTACCAGAAGTCCGTGGGCAGATCACAGAAGCATACACCCTGCCGGTCGAGGACCTGATCAGGGTGGTGCAGCAGCTGACAGACTCCACGAAGGCGACAAAACGGGCATCCATGCCTGCACACCACATCAACTGCCTCCAGCCAGAGGACCCCACCACGGAGAGCATCAACGTTGTCGGCCAGAGGAAGCCACCCCACCAGCAGAAGAGGGAGAGGCCGGGGCTTTGCTATTACCACCAGAGGTTCGGAGAAGCAGCCCGGAATTGTGAAGCCCCCTGCTTTTTCTTCCCTCCAAAAAACGGGGGTGGCGGCGGCCACCCTCACAGGCCGCCATGGCAGCAGCAACTAAAACACCCAGGGGCCCTGCACCAGTAGGCTTCTATGTCAGCAAAACCATCTCTGGCAGGATGATGTTGATCGACACTGGAGCCATACGGTCAGTGTTCCCACCTTCCAGAGAGGACTGCAGACGTCTGTCAGACCCAGCTGCCTCCCTGACAACCGCCAACTGGTCCCCCATCCTCTCCTACGGTACCAAGCTCCTCTCAATCTCCATCCTTGGCCGGAGGTACAGGTGGAATTTCATCGTCACTGATGTTAAGACCCCGCTCCTGGGTGCAGACTTCCTTGCCCACTTTGGACTGGCAGTCGATGTCGGCTGCAAGCGCCTGCTAGACACTGAGTCCTGCCAGTCCCTGCCCTTGTCGCCGAGCCCCAGGGAGCCCGCAATCTGTTCCGTCGTGCCCCACCAGTACGCCTCCCTCCTCAAGGAATTCCCAGAAGTCTTCAAACCCAAGCTTCATCAGGTGCCCAGGGCACCAGCCAAACACAGGATATATCATCACATCAAAACAAAGGGTCCCCCAATGTGCGTGAAGTTCTGGAAGCTTCCCCCACAGTGCCTTCAGGAGGCCAAGAAGGCCTTTGCTGAGATGGAATGGATGGGCATATGCAAGAAGGCTCCCAGCCCGTGGGCCTCCCCCCTTCACATGGTGCAGAAAGTGGACGGCACCTGGAGGCCCTGCGGCGACTACAGGTAGCTCAACCTCGCTGCAGAACCCAACCACTACCTTCTACCAAACATGCAGGACCTAACGGCCTCCTTCCACAGGGCCAAAATATTCTCAAAATTAGATCTCTTGAAATCATATTTTCAGGTACCTGTAGCGGCAGAAGACATCCCCAAAACCGCCATCGTCACGCCTTTTGGGTCCTACATTTTCGCCTTCTCCACCTTCGGCCTGAGGAACGTGGGCACGACCTTCTAGAGGCTGATGGACAGCATCCTGGGGAACCTGAACTTCTGCGTCTGGTAC
Organism: Macrobrachium rosenbergii; assembly: GCF_040412425.1. Lineage (NCBI taxonomy): Eukaryota > Metazoa > Arthropoda > Malacostraca > Decapoda > Palaemonidae > Macrobrachium > Macrobrachium rosenbergii. The sequence continues at coordinate 47,338,189 of NC_089744.1, forward strand.
GTCGATATCCTAATTTTTTCCAGATCCCACAAGGAACGCCTGCGGCACATCCAGAAGGTCCTGCAACACCTGCAGGAGAGCGGCCTCTTCATCAGGTTCGACAAGTGCACCTTCAGCGTTGAGAAGGTGGAATTCCTGGGCCACGAGATATCCCCAGGAGGCGTCTGCCCAGTGTCATCAAAGGTCAAGGCTGTTGTGAGGTTCCCCACCCCTACCTCCATCAGGGCCATACAAGAATTCCTCAGAATGGTCAACTACTACGGGAGATTCATCCCAGGGATCGCGCACACCATGGCCCCCCTGACGGAGGTCCTCAAGGGTCGTCCAAAGACCTTAGAGTGGGGCCCCAACCAGCAGAAGGCCTCCTCCCTGGCAAAGGCTGCCCTCACCAAGGCAACAGCTTTGGCCCACCAGGACCCCAGCGCTCCCCTCCAGCTGATGACGGATGCCAGCAACGTTGCCTGAGGTGCCGTCCTGGAACAAGTCATCAGCGGGACCCCTCAGCCCATCGCCTTCTTCAGCAGGAAACTCAGCCCCACCGAGTCCTGCTACAGCACCTTCGACAGAGAACTCTTTGCAGTGTACCAGGCGGTACACCACTTCAAGTTCCTCCTGGAGGGTACACCCTTCACGGTTTGGACTGACCACCAGCCGCTGGTCCACGCCTTCACGAAGCTGGGGAACACATGGTTCTCCAGGCAGCAGCGGCACCTTGCAGTCATCGCGGAGTTCACCTGCACCATCAAGTACCTCCCCAGCAAGCAGAACCCAGTAGCCGACACCCTCTCGAGGATCGAAATCGACGCGGTGCAGCTTGGGATTGACTACGAGGACCTCGCCCATTAACAAGCCGCTGACCCAGAGACCCCAGCTTACCGCACAGCCGTCACGTCGCTGAAGTAGAAGGACGTGCCCCTCGGCCCTGGAGGGTCAACACTGCTGAGCGACGTAAGCACCGGCCGGCCCTGCCCACTGGTGCCGGCCTCCCGTCGTCGGCTGGCTTTCGACGTCATTCACGGACTGTCCCACCCCTCCAGAAGGACGACGGCCAGGCTACTGACAGAGAAGTTTGTCTGGCACGGCATACGGAAGGATGCAACGGCCTGGGCAAGGCAGTGCATGCAGCTTCAGGCCAGCAAAGTAGGGCGGCACACTGAGTCTGGGTTGGGCGATTTTCCCCAGCCAAGGAGACGTTTCAGGCACATCCACGTTGACGTGGTGGGTCTTCTTCCCCCATCAGGAGGAGCAAGATACCTTCTAACAGTCGTCGACCTCTCCACCAGGTGGCCCAAAGCTACGCCCATGCAAGAAGCCACCTCCAGTGCGTGTGCAGTGGCCCTCCTCTCCAGCTGGATCAGCTTTCCTGTCCGAGCTGTGGACCGCCCTGGCACGCCTGCTAGGGACCACTCACCACAGCACCACCCCCTACAACTCTGCAGCCAATGGAATGGTGGAGAGGTTCCACAGGTCCCTGAAGGCGTCCCTCATGGCTTGTTGCACCTCCAAGAGTTGGAAGTACCACCCCCAGAGCCAACGGCGACCCATCCGCAGCAGAAAAAGTCTACTGGGAGACCCTGGTGGTCCCGGGGGAACTCACCGTAGAGGACAGGGACGACTTGGCAACGCAGAGGCTCCGCAACAGGGTTCGGAAGTTTGCCCCCTGCCAGCGGACATACACTGACAGGATGTCCCCCTTCATGCCTCCCGGTCTATCCTCCACCACCCACATCTTCGTCAGGGACGACGTCGCACGGCCACCCTTAACCAGGCCCTACGGGGGACCTTTCCTCGTGCTCGAGAGGAACAAAAAGGCATTTCGGGTAGCTGTCTATGGAAAGGAAGACTGGATATCTATAGATCGTCTCAAACCCGCATTCCTGGAGGAGGACGTCAGGGGCGGTTCCCAAAGCCCCCTGCAGGAAATAGCGACCCCCGGCCTGCCCCATATGCAGGAAAACGTCGTGGGCGTCCCTGGAAAATCCCAAAACCAGGCAGGAGGGCACCCCAACTCACCTCTCCAATGGGCGCCGAAGAAGACGACCACCCCTTCCAGCTGGCATTGAGAAAGCGGGGTCCCCTCTGCCGCCCCAGCAGATACCTGCTTTGATCAGATGTTACCTACATCTTGAGGAGGGGGAGTATTGTAAAGTCCCTGCTCAACATGTTCCCTGTAATGAACATCCCGTTTTCTGCGGTGCCTTCACGTTCGACCTAGGGTCAGACGAACAAAATATAATTATCATTATGAATTGTATATTTATTATCTGTTCAATTGACCATGCAATATGTATATGCAACAGAGTATTTTTATATCTAACCAGACATTGTTAATCATTATGTTTTCTATATGTACCTGTCCTGTTTTTTTGTAGAGAAATAGTTTGACCTCAGGTCACCTGTAAATTTTTGTACTCTCGCTCTCTGCGTTATACGCAGGCGTCCGCACGCGGCTTATAAGCGGATCGCTTCATCAATAAACTAGCAGTACTTGTCTTCCTGCTCATTATTTCGCACCTCTCTCACAAGTCGCTCGTAGCGAAAGTGTATCTCATTTTCTGTGGTTTGGATTCATTTATTTTTCATGTGACCTCGTGGTCACCAGTTTTTGTAAACCCAGCTATAGTTAGCTTTAGAGTAGTGTCATTGTAAATTTAATTGTATTTTGTGATTAACATAAAATCGAAATAGATTGGGTATATTTTTGTATGTTTATAGTCTATTTTTGCATTAAAACTTAGAAAATGGCCTCTTGTTTGTGTCGGCGTCTTGTTTAGATTTTGTATCAGGCCCAGAACATCGGGCAAAAACCCAGGACCCACTAAGATAGGTCGCTGGCAGGACCCACGACGTGGGTACCGGCTCAAAGATACAACAGAACGATCGACCCTCTTCCTCGTCTTTTTATTAATAGTTTCAGTTTTATATTAACTTTATATTTTAATGGTGGTCTACCCGTAACCTCGTTATTTAACAGCGTCGGTTATTTTGTTTAAAAAAATACAGCCTATGTCAAAATTATAAGTTAATTTTTTTTATCGATAGACAAGGGTAAGAACTTGAAGTAATAAACATCTCTTTGTATTGTGTTCAACAACATCTTAGGCAAACATAAGGTAAGCTGTAATGAAGATTACCCAGAATACCCCAAACGTTCAATAAATGAAAAGAAATTTTTCCTCGTGTAACCTGTATTTATGTACAATTGTGCTTAATATTTAAATCTATTTATTTCCTCATTTCAATCCTGGAGGTTTCAATTTTCTCGAAATTTTTTGAAATTCTTAGCACGTTGCTGAGGTGCCAAATTCTGAAATACAGTATTGTTGCAAAAAATCGACACCTCAACTGGTACATCAACTCCCGCCTGTCTAGATGACAAGGTTTTATACATTTTCCCTGAGCTTTATTAACGGAGAGAAAATAATAGATTTTGTGAGTATTTATACACAATGCATATACATAGATGCGTTGTATGTATATATATTACATTTGAAGCATTAATTTTTTATTCATGTAGCCTACATAGGCAACAAGGAAGTTTTAAACACCATTTGCTTTGCCAAATGAAGAGATAGCACAGCGTCTTCCTTTAATAACCGCTTTTTGTTAGGGCTTTAAATAATCAGCAGCCGTGACCTCATTTCATCTACTGTATATGATCCTGGAGTTTGACATGAACAGAACATATCACTGTATTTTCAGGAATGACTGAATCTGCTCGACGACATGTATTCGACCACTTATCTCGGTAGTTTCCCCATTTGAAATCTAAAATACCTTATCCTAAAGTTTTTTTTTATTTAAACTTGGGGTTCGAACAACCATACACTGCACAATTATTCGGCATGGCTATAAAAAGTTCTTTAAGAATGTATCTTGAAATACCGCGCTCACACACACGTGGAATACAGGAACTATTTGTTTGCAAGGTCCATGCTCGTTGGTTTACAACCTATGAACCAAGGCTCATGGCCCACTTATGCAGTCAACCCGGATGATTCATCATTAATCCCCTGTCTGGCCGACCTGTCTCAGTGGGTCCTGCAAGAGCCGGAAAATTAAGCTATCATCGAGAAAATTCTCGACATTAAGTGTTCCAGTGCGAGTGCAAGAACCTCTCCAGGATATACTCTGCATGTGTTCAAACACCAATAGATTCATTACCTACAGTTTTACAGGGAAAGGTTCTGCTTTTAACATAACATTCTGCCGTACACTAGCGAGTCATTCATATAAGAAGAAAATCCATGATCTTTACAGGGAGAAGGAGTTAAGAGAGTATAGCAAGTCGTCCCGTGTGGCTATTCCCCAGATGAGAAATTTTGGCTTTACGAAACAATTCTCCTTTTAATTATTTGTCTGTCATCCTGTATTTTGTACTTGGATAGTGCAAGATATGTTGATTGTATGGTATTGCTTATGCAATTGCTCTGTAGAGTACATGTAGCAGCCGTGCACTACCGATGTTTACCCGCCAATCTTTTGGCAAGACACTGTTGTTCCTCATTCACCGTGTATCCCTCGTGACGCCTAGTCCTAGTTAAAAAAACCGTCTTGCAGACGAAAGCCCCGTATATCATTACCACCCTACAAATAGATATCCAAGTAGGAAGGAGACTTAGATTCAGTGAAGGAATCTCAGATATGGCTGACTGTAAAGGTTGTCATATCTAAAATAATGAAAGTTTAATAGATACATCTTTACTTGCTACATGGCCGGAGAAGCAGGAGGTGATTGGTGGAGGTGATTGGTTTAGCTTCACACACAGCATCTCCATTTTAAAAATGTCTTCCAAGACTTTTCATATTCCTCTGAAGTCAGGGAGAACTATATATGCCTGCTATAAGCGGCAATAAAGCCAACCAGAGCAATTCTGGACACACTCATATAATCAGATCTAGTATTGCTACCTGTAATAACGATGTTTGTCATGAAGTGTATAGATTTTTTATTCTATAAGGTCTTGAATGTCACCTTTTCAGTAACCTTCAAGAACAGTAGAAGAATATTCATTAATTTGTTATTAATGTATCAAAATTTGTACAGACCCTAGGATTAGCCACAGTACTAAACAACATGTCATAGTAGCTTCAGGAAATATCATAGACATCTTGTAAAATAATTTTTGTCACCTCCGTTTTCTTGGATACCTTCATGTTCCTTGAATGGAGAGCTACTTTTGTGAAACGTGGAAGGACGATAGGTATCAGGAAGAAGATCATCAATAGAAGACTATTTAGACAAAGTCCCCGTGAAATAGTTTTGCTCTGTCCTTAGGTTTGGTTAATAGTTTCTTATTGTTACATAATAAGGAATAAATAACAGATATACTCGCTACGAAGATGTTGTGATGCTTAAAAAATGGTCATCCAAAGATGTGGATTGTAACCTCATTTACTCTGGTTTCCAAAATAATTAAGCGAAAGAAACCCTGAAGTTATTGGTACTAAGCCTCTTATTTTTTTGCATTTACTTACCCATTAACAAGGCAAAACCTTAAAAAATCTAATCTTTGAAAAGCAATATACGGAATAAGAAGATCTAAAAAGTAGCCTTTACTACGTTACGTCGTATAAAAATGAAGCATATCCAAGGATGCATTATACAAAATTACTATCCACGTCGTATTACCTATTCGCCTAACATTTGGACCAATCATTGACTATATGATTGTCATTCGTTTCATATCTCGGTACTGTGTATCTTCACACGTAATAAGATAAGGAGCAGTGGTCCAATCCATAAAACAATATCACATTTCGTTGATCCGTTTAAAAAAGACTTTTGACATAATATAAAAAAAATTTCCATGATAAGAAATTTATAATATTTCCACACGGTTTACATGAAGCAAAAAGGAAAAATACACCAAAAAGTAAGGACATAAAAATGAAGTCTAAAAATGTTCTCTATGGACGTTCTTTCGTTCATATACAAGTTGATAATTACTATCATATGATGTTAACATGTTCAGATAAGACGTTCTAAAACAAACGGCTTCTTAATTCCTAAACTATGAAATTTTACAATTCTGTGTGAACAAAAAACAAACGTTGGTCATTTCAAAAGGGAGCTGGTCAAGACGAAATGGATGGCACAAGGCTCAGACTCGGAAACCAAAGAAGTGCTTTTATACGTGAGTGGCATCCGAAGGGGTTAGTGCCCATTCACATGCTCATACTTGCATTGCAACTCAGTTATCAAACATTCTTGACAATGTTTAAAGAGGTTATAGACGTTCATACTAAATTCAAAACCAACCTCCTTTGATGCTGTGCGACTGACAAACAAAGATGTTGCTTTTTCGACAACTAGCGATGAAAGTTGGAGTAGCAGTCACACTTGAAATGAGGATAAAACGGAAATGATCCAAAAGAACAAGAGTGCTAAAAAAAAAGAGACCAAATTTCTTATGTAAACTGAACGGATGAGCTGAGATTAGAACCAGAAGACCGGTTCAGTCTCCCTAGCATGAATAAGTGACCACATTCGCCAAGAACATGTTAATAAAATCCAGTCAAATTTTTCTTTCTCTTTCCTTTACCTAGAGACAGTGCATTTATGACGCTTCCATTGTATAAATATAGGAAACCATCCTCATTGCATGGACGCAGACGCTGGTTGCAGTTAGCATTCACATAGGCTTTCTTAAGTAGAATATTCACCTTTAAATTACCAGTTAGACAGCATATGAGTTACTTTTTATGCTTGAGTGAAGTAATCTAATTAGAGCGTCACACAAAAAGCTGTGTAATGATAACTTTCCATTTACTTGTGCCATTTTTGTTGAAATAGGGCTGAACACAAGACTTACAAATATGATCTATGATACGATTATTTCAATCCAAACTAGAATTTAACCCTGAATGTCTACTGGTCTTAAGAAATAAAAGGAAAAAAAAAGAGGTTTGAAGAATAAACCTGGTATAATAACTCCATATCAGTAAGTGAGCTAGAGTAAACACGCTATAGGACTGCCAGATTAGTAAGCCAAAAACTTACAATGTAGAATAAACACGCCATAGTTAAATAAAAGGAAAGGGCTGAAAGACTAACAAACCAAAAACTTACAATGTAGACAGGGAAATGAAGATGTAGACCATTTATTGCTCAGCAGTTACTAATGGGGCACAAACAGTTTTTTTTACTTTGCATAGCTTTCACTAAAGAGAAAAAGTGGTAATATGAAAAAAATTATCAAAAGCATTATGTAAATTAGTACCAGAGAGAAACTAAACTTACGAGAGCACAGCTACAGGCCAACTAGAACTACGACCACTAACTATTACTATCACTAGAACACCAAAGGTAAGAAAAATGTCGAATAGTCTTCCTGCTAGCTCACTGAAAAGCTGGAAGATACAGTATGTATATATATATGTATACATATATGTATATATATATGTATACATATATATATATATATATATATATATATATATATATATATATATATATATATATATATATATATATATATATATATATATATATATATATATATATATATATATATATATATATATATATATATATATATACATATATATACTGGGTGTGTTTCTGAAATTAGAGGCCCCCTCCACAGAACAAATGTAAAGTTATGAAGTTTTCTGCTATAGCCTATCTCCAAGTACATTATTTTAAGTTTTTATTAAGCTATTTTTCATTTCACATTGCTTGTATTTTCAGACTGAGTGATGGAGTTAGATACAGCCATGGCTAACGACTCAGAGGAAATCAGATGGATTGACTGAATCCGGGCTATAACCTTCAGAGAGGCCAGGGATGCTGGCGCATCCTTCATTTCACGTTCCTGGATAGCTAAATACATTAAAAGAGATGAATCCTTTGTTAAAAGAAACTGGAACAAAAATCCATATGACTGTCATCGCAAAAAGAGTGAGAATCTTGGAAGGCCTGAAGTCCTTTCTCAGGAGTCAAAAGACATCATAGCTGAGGCAGTGGGTAGACCAAGAAAGTCTTTACATAAATTGTCACTTGAACTAGAAACAAAAAGGGGAAAGAAGAGAAGTTATACTACTGTATATCGTGAGTTGAAAAAATCTGGTATCAAGCCATTTCATGTTATTAGCAAGCCCAACATCACTCAGCAACAGAGAGAAGACTGTGCATGGTTTTGTGGTTCATTTCTTAAAGATTGGGATGAAGCTGACTTTCTCCATGTTGCTGCATCAGATGAATTCTTCATTTACACAGTCAGGAAGCTAAATCATAAAAATAACATCTTTTGGGCTGCAAAGTTGGATGGTATCAGCGTTGACGTGCGCTATCGCCAAATTGTGAAATTTCCTGAATGTTTGGGAATTTTTCTCTGTTTCACAGCCAAACGGTTAATGTGGATCATCAAAGAAAAAGGATAGTCATGGAATGACGAATACTTCAGAGAAACTGTGCTTACTGGTGGAGTATTTCCTTTCCTCAAAGATCCTGAAAATGTGTTATCTGTTGAAGAAGTCACATTTTTGCATTATAAGGCACCATGTTTCAAGGCTCTTCAGACACAGGAGCTGTTCGAAACAGTGGTATCGATTTCTTCTTGTCAAGTGAATTTCCAGGTAACTCCCTGACCTTAATGCGTGTGAAAACATTGGTAGTATCTTAAAGGATCGTGCTGAAGCGCGCACAGTGAACTATGATGGTATACCAAGCCTCGACGACCTGCAAAGAGAGGTGACTGAAGTGCTCAGGGAAATGGAGTTTGAGTCTCAGCTTTTTTGCGATTTGCTGAAATGCAGGCTGTGGTACAGGCAGATGGAGACCACACAAAATATTAAATACTCAGAGAGAAACTTAAATAAATACCTGTTCTGAATTACTTTTGTTTTTGTCCATATCAATTTTAGTTTATGCTGTAGAAGGGGGCCCCTCTAATTTCGAAACACCCTGTATATGTGTGTGTGTGTATTTTAATACACTATGTTTTGTAACATACATTTTATTGTGAATCTTACCTCACACACACACACACACACATATATATATATATATATACTGTATACATACAGTATATATATATATATGACTGCGAAATATTTTCTGTTACAACATAATTCCAAGAGGCGCCTGGGATTCAGATATTATAGATAAAATCTTCCTCCAACTAGCGATTAAGAAGATTAAAGAGAAATTGTCAACTGGATTGACTTAACGGCTGACCTATGGATCTTCTGGTGTAAATACAACTTTTCTGTAATTTTTTCTCAGTCACTGTTTGCCTGAGAAGAGAGACAATTTGGTCTCTGAAATATAGCCTTTATTTTCCACATTTTGGTGTTATATGGGCTCCCTTTATATATATATATATATATATATATATATATATATATATATATATATATATATATATATATATATATATATATATATATATATATATATATGTGTGTGTGTGTGTGTGTGTGTGTGTGTGTGTGTGTGTGTGTAATTTATATTATACCACAGAGAAAATAAAATGCAGAGTAGGCCTATACATTTTGATCAGCTTCTTCTTCAGATTATTAGGATATCGTTATGAAGACTGATACATTGTGGTAGAAATTTACATTATACGAGCTGAGGTGACAGTTCAAACGAAAACACAGATAGCTGAAAAAACTATTTCCACAAAAAAAAAAGCGGGTGTGGCGGTGAAGAGTCGTCATCCCATTTGTGAGAGGTCAGCGCTCCATTAACAAATCTTGTTTTTCCATGCAGATGGCATCGCACCTTTGCTGTTAGGCCCACGTAAACTACTCTCCTTAAAATCTAGACATTTCACTTATTTCTTTTGAAACAAATAGATAAATTCTATACATTCCTTGGATGATACCGATATTTTACAAATCGTTCTTTTATAAAACTGGATTCAATTATTTTCCTTTCCACCATATCTTCAGCGCAAAAAAATATAAGATATGACAAGGGAACAGTGCAACTGACACTCATGTTCGTGAAAACAATTGTACCGGTTCAGTGCTCTAAGTATGGCAAAGAAAGTGTATCAAAGTCTTTGATACACTTTGATATTTGGAAGAAATTGTTGTTAGTTGAGATATTAGATAAGCATACATGTGTAGCATAGCCAAAGAAAAGAACCAAGTGATCCAGGAACATGTCGAGAGTGTGTAGAAGACCCGAGTTTCCGAGGAGAATAAACTGAAGAATCTATGAATTTGATTCTCACCCACTGTTTGGCTAGCTGCTGGTCCCCTGATTTTATTGAATTGCTTCTTGTTTACATTAGAGAAGGTTAGCGTAGCACTATAGGATTATTGGATGTGAAATGAGTACATGGTTTTTGTTTTCAATGTTTAAATATTAATTTGTTTAAATATTAATTTGTTTGTTTTTAGTTAAAAAATTTCATTTTCGCTTTCATCTTTGCTTGGTTTTATCCTTCATTTTTATTTCATGTTCCCTTTTTATTTGGTTTTTCTTTTATCTCAGTTCACGTTTACGTTCTTGATTTGTTTTATTCTTACCGGACTTTTTTTATAGTCATTGAAATATTCTTTCTGGTTAAATTTTATGAAGAAAGGGCGTTTCGATGCACAATTATAGCACTGGAATCAAAGACAGTAAAATAAAATGGAATAAAATGTTTTATAAGGTGGGCTTCCACATCGCAATACTAAACAGTTATGGAATAGTCAGCAATACTAAGCAAGGTTATGGAAACAGAAGAAAGATGAATCTTTTGCTGTAATAGGGGTGTGTAGCTTCTCTGGGACAAATCCTCATGCAATCTTGATGCGCATCTCTATTTTCCCATTTTCCTCGATTAATTCACCATTTTGCACTATATGTCATTTATTAAGACTCAAGTGAGTATATGACTGAAGTATTATTTGTTAAAATTTCACTGGAAAAACAGCTGTAGCACATTCATATTCAGAAAATAAAGTAATATTACGTATTATGTTTTACTGTATCGGCAAAAAAATATTCGTTCATCACCATTGAAAATGGGAAATATTGGCGCCTTGCGCATTGCCCTCATGGACAGGTAAGACCATGAATTATGACTGCAAACCTCAGGCTTATTCTTGCTATGCCTGCGATGTTTTTCAATTCAGAAAGAGACAGAAATAAACACCTTACTTTGATATCATTGCACAAGTTGCACACATCTTCCCACGTGCGATTGCATGTTATGAATAGGCCAGTTACAGTAAAATCGGTTTTAGGTTTAATTGTCCTTGGGATTCTATGGTTCACATTCTACCTTATAGAGTACCAGTTTATTTTTTCACGCCCTATATAGACGATCTATATCGATAGATCATAGGAGTGTTTTAAAATGCTGGTTTCATCATCTTTAATTAAAATTAATAGGATTCAAGTAAGGAGTTTCCTTTGATTTATACCTTCACACTTACAACTATCTTATTAAAAAGTTAAAGTATGCCCTCGATTCATTACGAGAAAGTATAAAAGTAAAACTATAATTTACATCCTGAATGATTTTATTTTATCGTGGCAGTGAATAATAAACAGAACTCAGTATCTTGGTTGGTTATCTCATTCCTTGCCGTAGAATTACTAACTTCGTTGGCCCCCGCCATGTCGCTGTTAGCGTAAACAGTCTTGCTGTAAGTCAGTTGACTTGTATCATGGTGAGTTTGTATACTCGTAATGTGATGTTAATTTGATTGCGAAAGTAGTTTTGTGTGTTTGTTAGACTGTAGACTAAAAGTTTTTAGCAATTAATACTTCAGACAAAAAAAAAACCTTGTCGGTAAATGACCAGGTAGGGGTATGCTACATCGAAGGTCATACAACCTAAGACTGGTGAGGATGTAATGCATCAACTGTATTTACAAGTAATTCGTAACATGCGTAACGAATGGCAGCGGGCATCGACGAACTACGGAAAACTTAGAACGGTCATTTTCAGGGGCTGGGACTAAGTGCGATAAGCCCATCTGAAGGTACGGTACGGTAGGCAGAGGCTCGAACGAATTTGTTTAGGCCAGGCTTAGCCTTAGGTTTATTTCAAAAGTTATGCAGTTCTTGATGAGATGCTGGACTAAAGTTCACGAGGGTTCAAAAGTCTACTGTGAAATGTGTGGAGGGTTGCCACCTTCTGGGTTCGGCTCAGTCCAACTCATTGTCCAGCATCTGTAGGCCTAACTGCTGTAGCTGCAGTTAGCCTAGGCTTACTTCCACCCCTACTTTGGTCCTTGGTTTCTGTAAGTTATTGTTTAAATGGTATATTTCAGCCTGCAAAATGTGTCAGTGTAGTAGAGGGTAAAAACAAAGGAACCTGTGATTCTTTGGGTGGTAGGCTACCCTATGTAGAATTTGCGGTAAAATTTTGAGTTGCCAATACTAAATAATACCACGTAACCTAGGGTTATTTACTGTTTACAATTTTGCCGTATCGGTTATGGAGGGCGAGGGAGCTGGTATTGTCTTACCTTATAAGTCGTAATTTGATGAAGAGCTCGTTTCAAAAATCTAGGTTACAATTTCACATTGTGTATTGGCAACTTTATAAAATAATACCGAATTTGCAACAGCTAGGGTATAGCCCTCTTTCTTAACTTTGATGGAAAACTTGAGCGTAGAACAATGGGATTGCTCCTTGTCGGGTATTACCTTGGAAATTGACACTTCCTGTAGTGTTTTGGTTGCTTATTAACAATTTACCTTTAATTTTTGTCAATTGACTGTTATTAACATCAGAACTGATAGGTTTTTGTATGCTGGCTATCGTGGAATGCAGTCGCGCATGCATGGTGTTATAGGGAAGCTTTTAGTAAAAAGTGGAGTTACCTTCACAGGGGGTTCCCAGGGGTCAGACCCCCCCAGCTAAGTAACACGGCCTGCTAGGTCAGGTTGGGTAACCAATCCCTTGTTGAACATATGGCTCCCTATTGACTTGTACATGCGTGGAACCGTTCCATAACAAAAACATGGCAGTCCAGTCATTCATCCAAAGATTTCCCCCACCCAAAACCTTGCGTTCCCAAAGGGTTCCCAACCGTGTTGGGTAGATACAAGTTTAATAGTAATTGACCACCAATAAACAACACCATCTCCTGCATCAGCAACACTAAAAGTACAGGAAAAGTCAATTTCCAAGGTAATAGTCCATGCGGAGTTACCCGGTAGTTTTACCAACTCAAGTTTGCCACCACGGCCCGGTTCCCGCTAGTCGTCAAACAGAATATTTATCACCTTCTATGTTGTTTATGCTTATGTCTTTTGTTTATGTTTGTGGTATATACCATCTTTTGCTTATACTTTACATTCATCCTCAAGGGGCTGGTACTAAACACTGAACCCATTTTGCACATGAGGGACACAGTAGTAGTCTGCAGTTTTGCCCAGTTGACAAATTATGTAGAATAAAAGTTAGCCTAATCCTTAATTTTTAAAAATTTATTGATGCAAAAAAAGTAGTAATGGACTGGGATAAAACTGAAAATTAGACTACTACTGCACCCCTCTGGTTTGCTAGCTACCAGTGCAAAATGGAATAAACATGAAAATAAAAAAAAAATGGTAGATATCTGAATGTACAATGCAAAAACATAGGGTAAACACTCTGTTTGGTGACTGGCTGGAACCAGGCAACAGTAGTAGTCCTCAGTTTTACTTGGCCTTGTCTGTTCCTACTCATTTTTATACTCATTAGCCTAAATGGCCTACTGATTGCCATGGTTATGAGTTGATTGTTCAAAGACATGCACTGGCCATGGCTTCCATTTCGGTCGACGTGAAATTGTCAGAGACATGTTCATCAGGGTTACAGACTCCTCCTTCCCAGGTGTCTGGGCTCTTAGCCAGGTTAGGCACAGCACCCCTGGATAGGTTAGGTTAGGTGTGAGAATTTTCACACACATTATCAAATTTAAATTTACGTTTCTTGCCTCATTCCCTTAAAGATTGTATTATTGTATCATTTTTATCGTCAATATTTTGTTTGCTAACATTATAAACTAATTCCTTTTATTTTACACATATTAATCCTCTTCTCTTAGTTGTTGTTTCAATATTCTGTAATACAATTGTGTCTGTGCTGTGATGTGAATTTCAAGAGGAGCTGTAGTAAAGTTCTTAGTAAAAAAGCAGATGAACAACAATATAACTCGCATCTCTCCTGATCACGAAAAATGACCGAATCCTTGCTTCGACTTACAATTTGCAACACTGCTCAACTCTTACTTCAACACTCAAACCTGCTGCACCATGTTTCTTCCTGCTTTCTCCCGCAATTCCTAAGAAGGACTCTGTGGAAATCTTCACATCACAACTCTTCAAGTACTAGTTATCTTGTCCATTAACCAGATACCAGCTGGATAAATTACTGGATCAGAGACCACAAGTTCTGGGAACAACGTGCTGGGAGCTTCTGGAAATAACGAAGCAAGGGTCGGTGATTTGTTATACAACACCTAGAATGGAAGGCTCTCTGGAACATCTTTAAATGCCAGTTTGAGAAATGATTTAAAATAAGTATTTCTAATGGAAGAAGGAAAATCACTGTAGTGGATAGCTTTGACCATGCAGTCCAATGTACTATGGCTGCAACTAAAGTATGCAGAAGTACAGTTTACCATCTGTGCAAAGAAGGATTTGAAGTGTGTTGGCAAAGAAAGAAAAAATGGAAACAATTACAAATATTGACTAAGTTCAGTAATCCTCATTTGAATTCCAAAGGGTGGGTTGGTTTGACCATGGGTATTATAATTGTTAAAGTCAGTGTCTCTGAGCAGATGTTACTTTCATTAAGGGCATCATTATTTTAAAGAATGACTACAGTGGGTCCCACATATTGTGGTGGTTAGGGCCACAACCACCTGCAACGAGAAAATCCTCTATAAGTTGGAACCCCCCCCCTCTAAAAATGCTTATAACTGCATATTTTAATAGTAAAACGCCAAAGACACCCTCTAAAAATTCTTATAACTGCTTATTTCAATAGTTCAGATACCAAATATACCTTAAATTATCACAGACAAAATATACCTTAAAGTATCATCCTAAAACACTAATATCATTTCAAAGTCATCTTAAAACATTACCCTTATAAATATATGGCTTGCAGCTACATGCAAAAACTAATCAAGTTATCCCTATACAGTATTTAGGCACGCACATTTTCTTTCATACAACACTATTCAAGCCATCTCATTTCTTTTACAGGGGAAACATTAGTACAGTAATTCACAAGAGAGAGAGAAATACATATACACATTAAAAATATTTAATATTAAGATTACATAAATCTTATGGGTACTCATCAGTGGTCAAGTGTTGGCTGAAGATGATGATGATGAATTAGCTGTGCAGTCCGATGAATAAATGATGTGACTTCACAATAAAGCCGAGGAGTCACGTCTCCCCTTGGGGATGCCTCTTCCCCCTTCTTCAGGAGGCGCTTGAGTCACTACATGGACTTCTTCGTGGGTTTCGGGAGGCGGCATCATGGCCATGTGCCTCTTCATGCTGACAAAGGTTATTATAGGGCTCCATGTCAGCATTAAGGGCAAATGGAAAGTTCATGGAGTGTTTCAGATAAGGATCCCATGCCTCTATTCTTTTCTGCAGCTCCCTGCCTTTCCTCAGAGTTTGGTACACACCTTCAAATTGTTCCAAATCCTGTGCCATCGGGTGGTCAGAGAGTAAATGAATGATGATGGCAACATTTTCTTCCTTCTCGATCAAGTAGACGACACTTGGGCACGCCATGATGGGCGGCTACTTTGGTGTAATTTTTCCTCTTGCACAACATATCAATAACTTCTGCCCTCTCCTCGTGTGTCATAACCTTCTTCTGATGCTTAGGCTGTTTCCCTTAAGCCATAGAAGAAGGAGGGCGTTTAGGAGGCATCCTATGGTGGTATGAACCACGAAGATAAATACTGTGCACGTGTACGTATGCACAATTTAGAACATGGGAACGCTACACTACACTAGAAGCCTAAACAGAGAACTGGGCTGATGCTAGAAAGCAAACCTGGGATGTTGGGCCATCTGCACATCATATACTGCACAACTGTGCATTTTATTGATATTTTTTGTGTTGTACGATGATTTTGAAATATTACAGTAGTAAAGTGTTTTAGGGTGATGGTAGAGCATATCTAAAATAAGTGGGTAGTTTGTAGAAAAATGGGACTACTATACAGTACCTCAAAATAAAATGGTAAGTTTGTTTACGTCACATCGATCCGTTTCCTGTTATTTTCATGACTACATTTTTTATGATAAAAAAGTGATTTACTGTACTGTACTAATTTTCAAATATTACGGTACCGTAATGTTAATGTAAACACGGCAAAATACAGTAATTAATAAAATGTAATTTTTTTTATAAACTCACAGTTTGCGGTACAACGCATCTCTATCTCTCAGTTCACTGCATTACTTCTGTGTGTTGTAACATTCGCATTGTGTATTCGGTGAAGTACTGTGTACTGTTATCTTAATCTTAAACTTTGAAATGATTTTAAAGTGTTTCAATATCTGTGAAGTGGTGAATTTTCTGTGATACATTTCGATATATGTAACCCAGACAGATCCACGAAGTGGTGAATTTTCCACGATATATGTGGTGATATGTGCCACAGAAAAACCCGCAAGTAACTGAAGACGCGAGTGCTCAGCCACAAGTAAAGAGGGACCTACTGTATACAAAACATGCATATGCACTTGTTTAATTTTATGCTTCCTATGTAAATTTCCTTCCTGCTTTTTGTGTGTTTTCAGATGTATAAGATTAAGTAATGATAAAATTGTAAACTAATTTCACGATTCAGAAACAAAATTTTATGACTGGATTTTAATATTCCATATGGAGAAAGGCTGAGGCCTAGAGACAGATTACAATACTGTACATACTATGTTTTTCGAGAAGTGATAATGTTCCTAATGGGCTTTATCCTGTAGGGGGCTAGTGCCATCAGTGCATTACACATGGTGCACTGTATGCATTACTAAAGGGTCTTTGCAGCATCCCCTCAGCCCCTAGCTGCAACCTCTTTCACTCCTTTTACTTCACTTCTGTTCATATTCTCTTCCATCTGACTTTCCACCCTCTCCAACAATTGTTTCTTAGTGTAACTGCAATGTTTTCCTCCTGTTACACCTTTCAAACTTCCTTACTCTGTTTCTCTTTCAGCACTGAATGACCTCATAGGTCCCAGTGCTTGGCCTTTGGCCTAAATCTTATATTCTATTCTATTCTAATGGGTTTTATATTTTTGTTGAATTGTAAGACTATAATACCCCCTTCCAGCCCAGACCAGAGAAAAACAAGAAAAAAGAAAATAAGTAGGATTTAAGCAATGAACTTGTCTCGAAGAAGGGATGGTTATGAGTCAGGATGAGTAATGGCTTAAAGATTATTTAAAGAGTTTAGATATTAGGACTTTGAGATTTATTCTTTCTTTTTTCAGGTTAACTTGATGTTCTTGTAACACACTCCTCTGAGAAAATTTAATGATGTCATTTTCCAAAATGGAGCCAGATCCTGATGGCCTCACCCAACAGGTGGCAGTCATTATGACTGGAAAGGTAATCTTATATTTATTAGTTTTAAATGAAAGAAATTGTAGTCTTGTGAAACATTGTAATACCAAAGCAAAGCTAAATATTTCCTTCTTACCTCATGTGGTCAATTGTACAGTGTTTCAGGCCTAGCCTATGTCCATCGTTAGATTCTGTAAAGATTAAGAATATGCCCATCTTCAGGGTCAGTAAAATTTAAGATATACATTTATACCCAGTTGAAAAAAATCACAAAAAAGTATATGTAAATTGAAATTAAAGAAAGCGATAGAAATAAGGCTAAATTAGGCTAGATTATTTTCTCACTGATAGAAAATTGTCTGTATTTAAAATATGTGTGTGTGTAGCACTGTACAGTACTAAAATCAGATGATATTTGGAACAAATTTATATTTGTTCCTACACGATATACAAACCATCGGTCCTTTACATTAGGAATTACTTACAGTTAAGCGGCGATCGTGGCCCCCACCCCTCGCAAATAGCTAAAATCTTACCAGGTAAGGAAACAACGAGCATAGTTTCAATGCTAGCCATCCTTTTTATTTCCAAGTCATTATCACACCTTAATGTTTTGAAGTAGAATACTGTATGTCCATTCATCCCACCCCCTATCAATGAGGGATTCAGCTACGTAATAACCCAGGTGTTTTAACGCTAGTTTTAGTAGCTATAATAAGTCTTACCCTGACCCTCCAAAGAGTTGGGGTAACTATGGGGTGTATTCATCAACAATTGTTGAAATTTTAACACTTGTCGAACCTGCACCAAGTACAGTAGTCTCAGATAAGGCAAATGATAGAGGGTAAGTACAGCCTGACCTCTTAAATCCAGCACTTCGTTGTCCAGGAACTCCCATGATCTGGGACATTATTGAATCAGCCGCTGCCATTAGTTTTTGAGCGGTTACGAGAGGGACGCTACATGTTTCAGTTTTTGGATTTTTTCGCATTTCGTAACTGGAGTTGCTCCAGAATTACACAAGTTTATTTCCAAGAAAAACCTGTGAAACTCAAACACATATAACACACAAAAGAACCATAATTTGCATATACTTGTGTATTATCTGATCTCATGTGTCAAGCAATCATTAAAATTTTATCCAAAACTAAGATTTTATATAAGTAACTTACCCAGTAATTACATAGCTATTAGTTTCACTCATCGGCAGCTTAAAATTTTGAAGTTCTTGGGTTGTGCTCATATTTTTTGGTAGGTGACATGCCCTGCCCACTTTTGGGGGGAAAGAGAATAACAACCTGGCAAAAGAGCTCAATGCTTGATTTTAGAATTTGTGCTTTTCTGGTTGATATTTCTTTGTCAATTGGTGAAGTACAGGCATTCCCCTACTTACAATGGGTTAGGTTCCAAAAAACCCATCATAGGTTGAAAAAATCGTATCTCGAATATCGCCTAGGGTAATCAGTACCATCTATACATATATAGTAGCCTAGCCTACACTACACAATATACTCTATACATATACAGTATATAATAATTATTAATATCAGCTAATTTTGCAGGTTCAATGCAGACTGACTTATGATAATTCAGTATAAAGAGAAATTGAATAACAAACAAGGCTTAGTCTATCGGTAGCCTAGCCTACAGTACATTATACTGTAATCTGTATTCACATATTAACATCGTATTATACAAACATCAACATAATGAATGTGCATCTTTTCCATGGATCTTTTAAAAAGTTATGCTTTACTACACTGTATCCAATATTATTGTATATATTCTTATATTGCTTTTACATTATAAATTGCGATCATAGCAATCAATGCTTTGGTTTGGAGGTTGGTTGCGCGGTAAGTTTATTTCGCCGTGTTTAACTCAGTTCAGGGCGCTTTGTTTGCTTCTAGTTAGTGTAAATGAATCTCTAGATACTATATTTATATGGGACAAGGATATTTTTCGTTATACAAAGTGTTTTTAAGTCGAAATATATCTTAAATACATCGCGTTGTGAAATTAATTTAGCAATTTTTTTCGTTAACAGATGACGACATTATGTTGGCGGCTGGCCGTTCAGGGGCATGTTTATTTTGTGTAAAAAAAGAAATCAAGATTCCGTTCGCTATTTTCTCTTGATTTTATTACAATACGAGCTTTACATATTTATCTTTTATCGGCGTGAAAACTGCAGTAATGTGTGTTCTTTCATGCCCAGTAGTTTTGTTGAAAATACTTTCTCTCCAATTTTATTTACGGTCGAGTTTCATCCATGTTGCTGATGCACGATAATTTGTAGTCATTAGCAGCTTGAACATTGTTTTCTCAGCTTCAGCTACAACTTGCAGCTTAAATTTACTGTAGCAGTATGTTTCCTTGCCTATCTTTTATCCAAAGCGAAGAAGGGTATAGTGTAAAATATATCAGTTGTATTGTACTTTAATGTCATTAAATTTGTAACATAAATACGGTAATTGTTTAACTGTACGATGGTTGAAATATAAGGAAAACTGTTGTTATCCGATTCAATTATTAGCAAAACTAGTTTCTCGTTCAGTTGTTTATGGCTGTATACATTTACGCAAGAGTATAACGTTACTAATAATACTTTTATCATTCTCTTTTACTTTTTTAACTAGAAGGTGGAATAAAGAGATGGAGGAAAAGAAGTTTGTCTAAAATCTAAAAATATTTTCTAAATATTGTCATATCGGTATTAATTGTTAACCCCATCGTAAACTCTAAATATCGTAAGGCGAATTATCATAACTTGAGCACTACCTGTATTTCTTTGTAAGCCTTACAGCTTTTATTGGATAGTGATAGGTGAGGCCTGATCATTGGATTACGACTGTATTCCCATTTTTTGGACGTATTTGACTTTTTCATAATGTCCAACACTAGTACTTTTAGCTTAGGTATTGCAGCAAATGCTGCAATACTTGTCTGACTAAGGAATCGTGTGATTCTCATACAATGTGTACTGTATGTAGAGGACAAATTTGTTCGATTGACTTGAGATGTGCAGAGTGTAACGACTGGGACTTTAAAAGAAGAAACTTGCTAGGAACAAAAGGAAAGCAACTGCTAGGGAGGTTAGTAAACTAGCTAGTCTGGATTTGTCTGCTAAATCGGACACAAATGTTCCCTTAATTTATGTAAACCCAGTCCCATCTCCTCTACCTGTTCAAACCTCTCCTTTGCCCAGCTTTCACATTTCCTATCCCAACACCATGGCCGGTCTTGAGTAAAAATTGACAAGAGATTTGAATTAGTTGTGGAATCATTCGCTCAGTTAGCCTCTTCGGTTAAAGTGCTGATGGATAGTAAAGGTGATTCAGAGCGCCTTGGCACCTAGTGCCAGTGTAGTGTGTGTGGAGGAGGTGGCGGTTCGGCCCGCCAGTTCTCCTAGGCCAAGGTCCCTGGCTTACTCCCCAGCACCTGGGAGGAGTCAAACTGGTCTGCCCCCGAGCAGTTGCCCCTTCGGTTCAGTTTGTTGACGCATCCCAAACTGCAGCCAAAGGCCATTGGAAAGGCCTTAACTTGGATGTTCATGCTGTCTTCTAGTTCTGGGGAATTAAGCCCAAGGCGTCAGTTGCACTTATCGGGCGAGTCACAGCTGTTGAAAAGACGTGGATGCTGTGAACTCTTCCCCCTTTCCTTGCAAGAGGAGTAAGGATCCAGAGCGCCCTTCTTGTAGTCATTGGGACAGCTCGGAATGATTTTCTGCTGATAATATCTTGGATCAGCATTCAGCACCAAAGTGCCAGGCATCTCGTAGGTGTTCGTCTGCCAAGGATCACTATTTAGAGTCTGAGCACTCAGCAGCATCGGAACTTCCTCCAGTTGTCGAGCAGCCAGTATGTTCAGTGCGTCATTCAGCACCCAAGCACCAAGCAGCTCCAGTCCATTATTTGGCACCCAAGCTCCCAGTTAGCGACGTACGCCTGGCACCCGAGCTCCCACGTGTTCCTCCTCTGGCGCCTGTTTTTGTTCGTTTGAGCGCCCATTGGCGCCCACTCGTCTTCCTTCCATTCAAACTGCTTCAGGTGCTCATGCTGTGGAAACTTCTTTGGTTGTTCAAGCTCCTGCAGTCGTTGATCCTATCCAAAGTAAACTCGATAGTATTTTAAATTTACTTAAAAAAGCTCCTCCGTCTGCCCAGGCGCCTGCAGTTATCCTTGTCACCTGTATCTTCCAAGGAAGAAATTTTAGCTGCTCAGGAGATGATGAGTGACTCGCCTTTTCTGCTTCGAAGTTCTTTATAGAAGCTCTGACTGCTGGTTCTTCCAATTTGCGTAAGTTAGTCCTCTCTTCTTCAGCAAAGAGAGCTCTGAGCGACATTGAAGAATGGCTAGCAGAGAAGAGAGACCAAGGCAAAGCAACTTTCATTTGTTCCTATACAAATACAAACCCTTGGTCCTTTACATATGGGGAATACCTCGGCGTAGCTGAACCGGCCGCTAAAGACTTACAAGGCATGTGTTGGTATTACTACCAGCTGGGCATGTGGTTGGTAACAGTGAGAAGCCCACGGTATCAACTGCCCAGCTTCACGCATTCACTTTACTTTCCTGCCTCGTCTGAAGCGGATGTATTTTCCTGACTCTGCTTGGACTTTCCTGGATGCCAAAGCTTCAACCTTCTCACGGTGTGTTTGTTCCTGTTTTCATTTTGGCTTGTTTCCTTGTGTATTTGTGCGTGTTTGTAATGTGGATGATCTTTTACAAACCCATGACTTGGATAAGCCTGTGCGTTGGATTTGCCCTGGCAAGGACAAGAAATGTGGCACTTTCTGCTGTAGTGCGGAATCTGACCCCCACTCCCTTTGCTTAAAATATTGTAAAGGGAGCAAGGACCCCCCCGATTGTTCTGTTGGTGACCCCTGTGATGAGTGTAGGCTTTGGTCCCCCGAGCAGTGGAATAGGTACTCTCAGAGACCGAGATACAAACGGAAGGAATCTAAGGCGTCAGAGGGGCTGTCTTTGGCTCCTTCGACTCTGATAGTGGTTAATCCTTCTCAGTCTTATCTGAGTCCCGATTTCCTTCCCTTACTGCCCCTGACGGAATCTATCTCCCTGTGTCTGCATCCGCGGTCACAGAGGAGGCGGGATCGGTCGACCTAGCCTACACTCCTCTCAGTTCTCCCCCTCACCCAGAGTCCGTGATCCCCGGGTTACGGGGGGGGGGGGCCCCTGCCCTCCTTTGTCTTCCTCAGGTTTGGTATTTGTGCCGGGTTTGAGTCAGGCGTGGGAGTCGCTCGAGATGGTTGGCAACCCTGATATGCCTTCACTCCTTGAGCATATCAGCTCTGCTGTGCGGGCGGGAGTATTGCTCCCTCCCTCCACTACTCACACGGTGGAGGCTCTTACAACCACAACTGTTACTGCTGTGCTGCCGAGGAGCATGGTCACTTCGCTGGGACTCATCATGCATGTGGTGCAGTTTCTGCCCCTGCCATCTCAGTGTTGACACTAGCCGGTCCGGTTTGTTCGGTCACTCTGCCACCTCCCGGCTATGCTCTCACGCCTCCTGCCTCGCTTCCACCGTTACATGTGCCGTCTCCAGACCGCCCAACATTCCCTGTGTTGCCTATTGCTCCTGGCACCGGACGCTCTCAGCACGTATCACCTTGGCCAGTTGCCCCTGTTGCTGTCCCTGCCCCAGTTTCCATTGACCCCTGGTCTATCTTCGGTAAACTGGGGGACGCCGTCTTATCTCTGCTTGACAAGAAAAAGAAGAAGAAGAAGGAACATGCTCGTCAACCATCCCCATCTTCGTCTTCCTCTTCATCGTTGTCGTCATCCTCGTCTTTGTCTTCGTCTTCGTCTACCTCTTCCCCTGCCTCTTCTAATTCCAATTGGGCTAGGAAGGGGAGGGCAGTCCCTCCCCCCTCTAAGAAGACTCGCTCTTCTAACTTCTAAAGGGGCGCAGTCCTCCCCTCTGGGAAAGACTGCTGGTTCTCTTGCTGAGAAGGACACCTCGGTACCCTCCTCAGACGGTTCGGGAGCTTCGTCCTCCCAGACTAGTTCCGTTTTGGTGCTTCCCAAGCGTGTGCAGCCGAAGGCACGGTCTCCTATGGGAGACTGCGTGGTCTCGACTCCAGTTGCGAGTTCGAGCATGGAACGGAGAAGGGGAGGAGCCTTCGGGCTTCTCCTCCACCCAAACCGTTGCCCTTACCCAG
Organism: Macrobrachium rosenbergii; assembly: GCF_040412425.1. Classification (NCBI taxonomy): domain Eukaryota; kingdom Metazoa; phylum Arthropoda; class Malacostraca; order Decapoda; family Palaemonidae; genus Macrobrachium; species Macrobrachium rosenbergii. Next base: position 47,361,858 of record NC_089744.1, read on the forward strand.
ATCGGACAAAGGTTCGGCGGGGAGGGTGCCAAAGAATGTCTCGTCCCCGAAGACGTCGGGAGGAACCACGAAGGGGTCCCCGCAGCCTCCTTCGTCCGTTTCGATGACGAAGAAGGCTGGAACACGCCCCGACGATAGAGACAGCGGCCTCCAATCAGCAGTCCGCGCTCCTGCATTGGTCTCCTCTGCACACCCCAGTGTAGAGGCCCATCCCAGCATTGGAGCGTGGATCGGCTGTGAGGAGACCGTCGTGACAGTCGCTCGCCCAGACGAGTAAGTCCGTCTAGGCTCTCACGATCCTCCACTGTGGGTTGGAGACCGTGAGGGGTCCGTTGCCTCAACTGGGTATAACAGTGGACGCGACGGTAGTGTTCGCCTTGTCTCTCCCACCCCTTCAACTTCCTAGGGATTCTCCGGGAGGAAACGGGGTCGGTAAGATTGCTGGGACTGAGGCCCTTGGGCATTCGACTTCAGGCGCGTCCGGTCCCCTCTCGCTCCAAGCGAGCGAGAGGTCGTACGCTTCTGTCGTGCGAGACAGAGAGACGGGGTCTGCCTCAAGCTCTCCTGTGAGTGAGGCTTTTACGGATGACCATCTCTTGGAGGGCCTTTTTCCGAGAGATCCGGACACTCCGGAAATGCAGAGGGCTTTTGTAGAGGTCGTTGCGCTGATCCGTCAGCACAACGGTTTGGAGGAACCGCTTCCAGTTCCTTTGGAAGAACGGTCGTCCAGGCTGGAGGAGTTTTACGCTTCCAATAGGGAGCCCAAACCCTCTTCGCTTAGCTCGACTTGGTCCACCAAGCTGTTACCTCCCCCTCTCCCGAGACAGAAGTAGTACTGCGTTCCATCGGAAGGTCCACTGCAGCAGAAGGTCGTGGAACCATGGTTGACTCGTTTAGCTCCTGGTGCCACTTCGGCTCAGCTGATGGGAGAGCAGGGGCTTCTCTCGCAAGCTGAGCTGAACGCTTTGGAGGGTACGGCTCTGTCTGCCCTGCAGGTGATCTCTTGGCTCGACAACTGGGCCTTCGCGTTGTCAAGAATTGTGTCTTCGTCTACTCAGAGCGAAGACCCGACCTTCAGGAGTCTTTGCCAGTTTGGGGGTAAGGCTATCTCCTTGATAACCCACCAGACGGCAGACCTCCGGGTGAACCTGGTTCTGAAGAGAAGGGATGCGTTGTTATCCCGGATCTTCAGATCGGTGGGCTCCAAAGCTGCAGTTTCTCTGCGCAATGAACCCATTCTGGACTCCGCCTCCCTCTTCCCCAGGGGAGAGGTGGATGCTGCGGTGGACAAGAGAAAGGCCGACGAAAGTGACCATCTTGTCCATCAGGCAGCGACAAAAGGTGTTGCGCAACTCTCTTGCCCTGCGGCCCGGTCAGTGAACCAGGCTAGCACCCCAGCCCTGAAGAAGTCTGGTGCTTCGGCAGGCACTCGGGGTAAAGTCCAGCCCTCTGCTTCTTCGCCTCTGCGGAAGGAACTGCAAGGTCCCTTTCGCCAACCTGTCCCCCCCCCAAGAGGATGAGTAAGGCCGGGAAAAAGAGGGAAGGAGCTCACTAGGGACGGCAAGCCCCCTCAGATACTGCCGTCGGTGGGTGGGTGTCCATCAAGCCATTGGGCAACGTGGTGGTGATACGGAGCGGAAACCTGGGTAGTGGATGTCCTCTGGTAGGGATATGCTCTACCCTCTGTGTTGCCGCCTTCCCTCACCGACACTCCGGTCCAGTTCCCATCTTATCTCCTAGATCCCCTGAAGAAACAGGCCCTTCTTCAGGAGGTCGAAACTATGTTGAGCAAGGGAGCCATCGAAGTCGTCGAGGATCAGTCCCTGGGCTTCTACAGCAGGATCTTTCTCGTGGAGAAAGCTTCCGACGGCTGGAGGCCAGTGATCGACCTCTCTCCCCTGAATTGTTTCGTTCGCCAGACATGGTTCAAGATGGAGACGGTGCAGACGGTACTGTTGGCCATCAGGGAGGGCGACTTTATACTGACAGTTGATTTGATGGACGCGTGCTTCCAGGTGCCAGTTCATCCATCGTCAGTACCTTCGCTTTGTCCTCAACGGAGTGGTCTATCAATTCAAGGTTCTCTGTTTCGGACTGTCGACCGCTCCGCATGTGTTCACGAGAGTGTTCACCCTCATTTCAGTTTGGGCCCATTTGCACGGGATATGTCTGCTGAGGTATCTCGACGATTGGTTGATCCTGGCAAGCTCCCGCTTGCAGTTGCTGCAGGACAGAGATCGTCTCCTTGAGTTGTGTCATGAACTGGGCGTCGTGATCAACTTCCGGAAGTTGGATCTCACCCCCAAATAGAGGAATCAGTACCTGGGCACGCTGATCGACACGGCAGCAAGCAGAGTCTTTCCTCCTCAGGCTCGGATCAGCACGTTCAGGAAGGTGGCGAGGCAGTTCCTGGCACAACAGGACCAGCCAGTTCAGCAGTGGCAAGTCATGATCGGACACCTGTCATCCTTGGAGAAACTCGTTCCGCACAGTCGGCTCCACCTTCGGTCTCTCCAGTGGAGACTGAGGGACTTCTGGGATGAGTCTTGGGAACCCCACTCAATTCTCATCCCCTCTCAGGAGGTAAGGGACGACAGGAACCTCTGCATAGGGACACCTCTGTCCTCTCGCCCTCTGGACATGCTTCTCTTTTCAGACGCACTGAGGGAGGGCTGGGGTGCACACCTGGAGAAGTTGCTGACTTCAGGTGTGTGGGATCAACACGACCGGCACCTTCACATCAATGTCCTGGATATGAAGGCAGTGTTAGTTCTTCGATGCTTCCAGGACCGTCTGATGGGACACTCGGTGGAGTTGATGACCAACAACACGACTGTGGTGGCATACATCAACAAGCAAGGGGGTCTGGTCTCCCACGCGCTCCACGAGTTGACGCTGCAGTATACCAATGGGCAGTCGCCCACTCTGTGTAGCTGTCGGCCAGGTACATTCCAGGCAAGAGGAATGTTGTGGCGGACACGCTCAGCTGTCGGGATCAGGTAGTGGGATCCGAGTGGTCCCTCCATCAGAGCGTGGCGGACAGGCTCTTCAACCTGTGGGGGCATCCAGTAGTGGACCTGTTCGCCACCCGGTACAACAGGAAGCTTCCAATCTTCTCTGTCGTACCGGACCCATGGGCAGCTGCTGAAGGCACCTTCCAACACTCGTGGGACAACCTCGAAGTGTATGCCTCTCCCCCGTTGTATCTCCTTCGCCCAGTTCTCAGTCGAGTTCTGGTGTCGACGAACCTTCATATGATCCTGGTGGCCCCCGTATCCAGACCTGCTGGCTCTGCTCTCCGAGGTTCTGAGAGAGCTTCCCCTCTGGCACAACCTGCTTCATCAACCCCACGTAGAACGGTACCACCAGGCCGTGGCCTCCCTGTCTCTTCTCGCTTGGAGGTTATCCACCGTCTCTTGCGAGCGAGAGGCTTTTCTCGCTGGGCAGCGACAGAGATGGCAGGATACCTCAGGAAGTCCTCAGCAGCGGTTTACCAAGGTAAGTGGGCCGTCTTCTGTGGTTGGTGTCATAGACGGGGTTTCTCTCCGGTCGGAGCCACTCTTCGTCAGGAGAAGCTCTTATCAGTTTCAGCGGTAAAAGGATGCAGGGCAGCCTTAGCCTTGGTCCTGAAGTTGAAAGGCATCGATATTTCGTCCTCCCTGGAAATATCTTTGCTGATGACTCCTCAAGTAGGACGCCTTGACGAGGTGAGGGGCTAAGGGACCCTGGCCTTTGGGCCTGGGTCCTGACAAATCATCCTACACAGTTTTTGGTTTAAATGGCGTGGACATTTCCACATTCGCAAAATTTTACTTCTTAGGTGAGTCTGAGAAGGGATCGTTTTTTGGAAGGGGTTCGCATTCGAAGTTAATTGTGGGAGTTGTGGTGGTTGAGTCGCCACCTGAGATAGTTTGGACCTAAGAGATGATGATGGGATTTTTCCCATTGCTATCTTAGGGCGGAACCATCTCTGGGGATCAGCCCATCGGAATCCAGGGGGGAGCTGGTTTTTGGAGGTGGGACTCCTGGCTTTTGTCCGGAAGCCCACCAGTACGGTTGGAGTGGGGAGTCAGTCCCCATTAGTGGGGGCAGAACTCCCAGCAAGCGGATTGGCTTATACCTGGGCCACTGCAAGCATACTGGTGCTATCCTGAAAGGGTAGAGTATGGGGTGGACTGTTGGGAGTCAACTCTCACTTGTGCCATTGGTGGAGAATTCAAATACCTGACTGATCTACGATACTTTCTTGATATGACCAAGCAGTTTTGGGTGGGTGGATGAACCAGTTTGTGTGTGGTGGTCTGATGTGTGCATGCTTGGCAGCTTGGGGTCTCTTCATGGGCTTTGGGAGTGTGTTGGGGTGGGGAAGCTGAGCAGTGGAGCTGCCCAGTTTGTCCTTTTTGATATGCTGTCGGGGTCTGTGCGGGGCTCTTGGGTGTCGGGTGTGCACTTTTGGACCTTTGCATGTGGACTGGTTTAAACTTATGGATTTGGCTTTTAGTTCTCCCTCCCTGGATCCGATGACTTAACGGCACTGGCAACGACTTCTGGCATGAACATAGATACGGGCTTGGCTGTTGGACAGAACCAAACACTGAGACACCAGGGTGTTAATAAATCTGGTGGATTTGATTCAAATAATAGGGTCCTTTATTGCACTAATGTAAACTTATCATTAGATTACGAATGTTTATACAGTGTAGTGAAGCAATTCGGCAAAGTGGAGAGAATTAAATTAGTTCTAGAAAAAGATAAGCAGTCATTTTGTGCTTTTATCAAATTTTCCTCTCCCTTGGAAGCTAGTGAGGCACAACAAAGACTCCATGGCCACATTCTAAATGATTCAGTTGTCAGCACGAAAGTGTTTTCAGTGAAAAACTTGAATGATGAGCCATTTGACTTTGTTCCAAAGGCTGAAGAACATGGACCAGTCCCATGTACCAGAGCTCTTCCTCCCCCTTTATGGCATGTTGCTATCTACAAGGAGCGAGGGAAAAATTTGATAAAAGCTGCTGACTGCATTGAGAGCAAGGTTGGTTCCATTCCCATTGGAAATTTAAAACGGTATGGAAAGAATCTTCTAATAAAAGCTGGAAATGAGACTCAAGCAGTTCTGTTATCTAACTTTAAACCTCCTGAAAGTGGAAATATTGAATCTATTTCATCTCACAGATTCTTTAATACACTGAAAGGAGTAGTTTACTCAAAAGATCTGCATGTTTTTAAAGAGGAGGAGATTCTCCATCGATGCCCTCCTTGTGTATCTCATGTAAAAAAACTGGGTGGTGATGCAGCTATCCTTTTAACCTTCTCCTCTAATTACCTACCTGATACCATCATTGTTGGCCATGAGAGGATGCAGGTTAAAAATATAAAAGAAGTCCTAGACAGTGTCGCAAATGCTTTGAATATGGCCACATTCAAAACTCTTGCGATAACAATAAAAGATGTCCTGTGTGCTCTGCAGAGCACGATAATTTTGATGATTGCAAAGCAGCCCGATACTGTTTTCTTTGCAAGGGTGATCACACACCAAACTCTAGGGCTTGTCCCAGATATAAATTTGAACAAGAAGTGTTGGCAGTGGCAGATAATGAACATATTAGCATTAGTGAAGCAAAGCGCACGGTAATGGGGGCAAACAAAAGTGCCAACACTACGTATGCTTCTGTAATAAAACATATGAAAACTTCCAACAATGTAAGGCCACCAATAACTGTGTCTGATGGAAGATATCACAAACCTGGTATTTCTCGAACCATGAATAATAATGAAAATCTCCAAACTGGTGAGAAACTTTGTCGGCAAGTGCTTTGAAGTCCAATAGCAAAAATTGTACTTCCAAAAGCACAGAAAATTTATCTTCCACCACATCCACAGCTGTCGATTCATCTCCAAAAATAGTGTGATTGAAAAAATCTCGCCCCCTGTTAAATGCTCGCTTTTTGTCGATGACCTTGCAATATACTGCACAGGATATGATTCCTTGTCTGTATGTAAACATTTGCAAAGGTCTATTAATGCTATTACTAAGTGGGCTGATGAGAATGGTTTCAAATTCTCCTCTTCCAAAACAGTTGCAGTAAGATTCACCAGGTGCCGGCGTGTGGAAGAGGTTCCCACACTTAGTTTAAAAGGGTCCATCCTTCCTTACGAGAGTGAAGTTAAATTTCTGGGGATGACTATTGACCATAAATTAACATGGGCTAGCCACATAAATGCCCTAAAGTTTAATGTTAAACAATCTATGAATATTTTAAAGGTTGTTTGTGGATTTAGTTGGGGGGCTGATAAGAAATCCCTTCTGAGGCTCTATGACTCTCTGTGTCGATCTAAGCTAGACTATGGCTGTCAGATTTATTCCTCAGCCTGTACAACCAAGCTAAAAGAACTGGATGTTGTACACAACATGGGGTTGAGAATATGCTCAGGGGCTTTTAGAACTTCGCCTGTTGAAAGCATTTGTGTCGACACAGATCATTTACCCCTTGATCTAAGAAGGCAAGAGCTAGGGTTGCGATACATGGCTAGAATGAAAAGTGCTCCCAAAAATCCCTCCTTTCAAGCACTAAAGGAAACAGACTCTCAAAGTTTTTCTGGTACAAGAGCTTCTAAACCATTCCAAATTCGACTGAATGAGGATGTTAGGAATAATCACCTTAAATCCCAGAAAGTCCTGGAAGTAGAATATCCTGTAAATCCTCCATGGCTTATCCCAGAAACATCAATATGTAAGAAACTGTTTAACAAAAAGGACTGCACTGTAGAAGAGATTAGGGGCAAATTCTTAGAGCACGATGTTACCCATACTAATTTTACAAAAATTTATACAGATGGATCTAAGTCAGATAGTGGTGTTGGTTGCGCTGTTATCCTTGGTGATACAGCGTACACAGCTAAATTACCTGACTCTGCATCAATATTTACTGCCGAATTAACAGCCGTAGTGTCTGCCCTAGATTTAGTTTTTCAAAGTAGTGACTCTAATTTTGTCATATACTCAGACTCTAGAAGCACCTTAGAAGCTATTAAAAAATTTTATAGCTTTCATCCATTAATTCAAAAAGTTCAGGAGTGGCTTTTTCGTATATATTGTCGACGTAAATCAGTCTCTTTCTGTTGGGTCCCTTCTCACGTGGGGATTCGCGGAAACGAGATGGCAGACAGGGAAGCGAAAGCTGCTAGTATTTTATCAGAAACCTCTTTTAGAAAAGTGCCTCATACAGATCTAAAAGGTCCCATTAGATCTTATGTTTTAGTAAATGGCAAGAAAGGTGGACTTCTCCTTCTTGCCAATAATAAGAAATATAGAAATATTAGGGATAATGTACTACCGTGGTCTTCGTCATTCCAGCTTGACAGACGAACAGAGGTTATTTTAACGAGATTAAGGATTGGGCACACTTGTCTGACCCATCAGTTTATTTTTGAAGGAAGCAGCCCTCCAGAGTGTGCTTACTGTGACGAGACACTAACAGTGGAGCACATTCTGGTGGTCTGCCCCAGATATTTTAACCAAAGAGAGAGATATTTTAGAGGTAAATCCCTGTCTGATATTTTGGGAGATGAAGCAGATATTTCTGCTCTCATCCCCTTTTTAAAGTCTATAAACATTTTTAATAAAATTTAATTATATTTTATTAATCACATCATAGATATATATATATATATTTATTTATTAAGCATTTTCTTCATTAATTCATTCATTTATCATATTGTAATTTATCTATGAACCATCATCATACACTCATTAACTCATTTTTCATAATATAATTTATTTAGTTTCCATTACGGCGCTGAATGGCTTCTTTGGCCCCAGTGCCTGGGCTTTTGCCCTAAAACTCATACATCCATCCATCAAACACTGAGACACCAGGGTGTTAATAAATCTGGTGGATTTGATTCAAATAATAGGGTCCTTTATTGCACTAATGTAAGCTTTTCGTTAGATTACGAATGTTTATACAGTGTAGTGAAACAATTCGGCAAAGTGGAAAGAATTAAATTAATTCTAGAAAAAGATAAGCAGTCATTCTCTACTTTTGTCATTTTCCTCTCCCTTGGAAGCTAGTGAGGCACAACAAAGACTCCATGGCCACATTCTAAATGACTCAGTTCTCAGCACGAAAGTGTTTTCAGTAAAAAACTTGAATGATGAGCCATTTGACTTTATTCCAAAGGCTGAAGAACATGGACCAGTCCCATGTACCAGAGCTCTTCCTCCCCCTTTATGGCATGTTGCTATCTACAAGGAGCGAGGGAAAAATTTGATAAAAGCTGCTGACTGCATTGAGAGCAAGGTTGGTTCCATTCCCATTGGAAATTTAAAACGCTGTGCAAAGAACCTTCTAATAAAAGCTGGAAATGAGACTCAAGCAGTTCTGTTATCTAACTTTAAACCTCCTGAAAGTGGAAATATTGAATGCATTTCATCTCACAGATTCTTCAACACGCTGAAAGGGGTAGTTTACTCAAAAGACTTGCATGTTTTTAAAGAGGAGGAGATTCTCCATCGATGTCCTCCTTGTGTATCTCATGTAAAAAAACTGGGTGATGCAGCTATCCTTTTAATCTTTTCTTCCAATTACCTACCTGATACCATCATTGTTGGCCATGAGAGGATGCAGGTAAAAAAATATAAAAGAAACCCTAAACAGTGTCACAAATGCTTTGATTATGGCCACATTCAAAGCTCTTGCAATAATAATAATAATAAAAGTTGTCCTGTGTGCTCTGCAGAGCACGATAATTTTGACGATTGCCAAGCAGCCCGATACTGTTTTCTTTGTAAGGGTGATCACACTCCAAATTCTAGGGCTTGTCCCAGATATAAATTTGAACAAGAAGTGTTGGCAGTGGCTGATAACGAACATATCACCATTAGTGAAGCAAAGCACACGGTAATGGGGGCAAACAAAAGTGCCAACTCTACGTATGCTTCTGTAATAAAACTTAAGACTTCCAGCAGTGTAAGGCCACCAATAACTGCGTCTGATAGTAGATATCACAAACCTGCTGTTTCAAGAACTATAAATAATAATGAAAATCTCCAAACTTGTCAGAAACTTTCGTCGGGAAGTGCTTTGGAGTCCAATACCAAAAATTGTACTTCCAAAAGCACAGAAAATTTATCTTCCACCACATCCACAGCTGTCGATTCATCTCCAAAAATAAGGGTGCCAAAATCAACCAATAATTCAGGAAAATATTCTGAAAATACTTCAAACAAAAATAAGCTAAAGGAACAATCCCAATTAGATAGAGCTAGTTCAGAGCCATCAATTGCCACAGCCACAAACAAAAATAATAATAAAACTACAGTTGCAACTACCAAGAAGCGCACAAGAAATACTTCCCCAAATAGTGATAACTTTATAATAAAAACTTCAAATGGGTTCAGTGTTTTGGAAGACATCTCTCCTCCTAGAAAGGTGGTACCAAAAGTAGATTCAGAACAAAAACATCGGAGTTCAATTCAGTCTTGCCGCCCTAAGACAAATAGGATTAGTGGTGCACAGAACCACAGTAGTAATTCTGAACAACAGGTTCATAATAAAAAATATGAAGATCAACCAAAGACCCTGAACACCAATTCAGATGAAAAGGGATTAAGAAAACAATCTCTTATAAAGGAGAATTTCCCACTCCACCCTAGGAACAGTACTTCCCCTCCAAGGAGTGGGAAGTAGCACATTTTACCACCTTATCATTCTTGCTCGATATCCTTCAGTGGAACTGTAAAGGTCTCAGAGCCCGTACAGAAGACCTTAAAGTTTTAATGCATGAATTCAATCCAGGGATTATATGCCTACAGGAAACAATGTTAGGCAACTCTGCTTATAATCCTGGACTAAGTTATTCAATATTTAAATCATATCCCCCAACTGGTGATCGTGCCCTTGGAGGTGCTGCAGTTATTATTAAGCTCTACAGCACTCCACAATACAATTAAATACAACACTACAAGCTGTCGCTATTTCAGTCATTTTGGAAAAGAGGATAACAGTCTGCTCCATATACCTTCCACCAGACCTTGCTTTTAACATTGGAGATATTCAGTCGTTAATTGACCAACTTCCAGCTCCTTTACTTCTGCCAGGTGATTTTAATGCCCACAACCCCCTTTGGGGAAGTCGGTTTTTAGATAGTAAAGGGAAATTAATCGAAGACCTTATTGACAGGAATGATGTTACCCTATATAATAATGGGTCAGTGACTTTCCACAACATTCATGATAATCATTTCTCTGCACTGGACCTTAGTATTTCTTCAAATAGTATCCACCTTGATTTTAATTGGTCTGTTAATGAAGATTTAAATGGAAGTGATCACTACCCGATCCATTTGAAATATGCTCTGAATGCTCCATCTGAAGTTTTACCTAAGTGGAGGGTAGAGGACACAGACTGGGATAAATTCAGTAAGGGTGTCAATCTAGATAGGGAGTTTGAGTCCTTTCATTCTCATCTAGATGCCTGTGATTACTTTATTGAATCTACTTTGAAGAGTGCTGAAGGCTCGATTCCAAAAACAAAGGCAAACCTCAGAGACCTGCAGTTCCCTGGTGGAATAAGACGTGGTATTCTGAGAAAAGTGACTAGGAAATGCTACAGACGTTACAAAACTAGTGGCTCCTCAGTCTAAATTAATCTACAAACGTGCTTTAGCCAAGCAGCGGCGCTTTTATAAGAAAGCCAAAAGAGAATGTTGGCTTTACTATATTATTAATGGAATAAACTCCAAGACCCCACTAAGAGTGGTGTGGCGCAAAATAAGGAAACTGAGTGGAAAATTTGTTGCGTCACCATTACCCTCATTAAAAATAAATGACACTAATCACAGAGCCCACTGAAGTTGCCAATGAGCTAGGAAAACACTTTTCTAAAGTTTCCAGCCCTAACAATTATTCTCCAGTATTTCAAAGAATTAGGAATTCTGAAATGTGTCTAAAGTTTGATTTGGGAAAATCTGAACCATACAACTACAAATTTTCCTAAGAGAAACTCGTGAGGCTCTCTCCTCAAGTGAATCCACAGCTCCAGGTGAGGATACAATCATATATGAAATGCTGAAACACCTCCCAGATGATGCCAAAAATATTTACTGAAGATTATAAACAAAATATGGGAAACTGGAATTCTACCCAAGGACTGGAAAATATCCATAATTGTCCCTGTTAAAAAGCCTAATAAAGATGCTTCCCAAGCCACCAGCTTTAGACCAGTAGCTCTTCCCAGCTGTGTATGTAAGCTGATGGAGAAAATGATAAATACTAGACTAGTTTGGCACCTGGAAACCAGAGGATTACTATCGCCATTTCAATTTGGTTTGAGAAAAAACCTCTCCACCCTTGATCCCCTGCTGAAGCTGACCAACCAAATCCAGCAAGGATTCGCCAAACAGTGTCAGACCATTGGCATATTTTTTGACTTGGAGAAAGCATATGACACTACCTGGAGAATTGGCATCATGAAACAATTGCACAAGATGGGCATATGTGGAAGAATGATCAGGTTTATATATTCGTTTTTAACACACAGACTTTTTAGGGTAAGAGTGGGAAACTCCTTCTCCCAACCTTTTATGCAGGAGGAAGGAGTTCCCCAAGGAAGTGTATTAAGTGTAACACTTTTTTCAGTGGCAATAAATAGTGTGGTTGAAAAAATCTCACCCCCTGTTAAATGCTCGCTTTTTGTCGATCTTGCAATATACTGCACAGGATATGATTCCTTGTCTGTATGTAAACATTTGCAAAGGTTTATTAATGCTATTACTAAGTGGGCTGATGAGAATGGTACCAAATTCTCCTCTTCCAAAACAGTTGCAGTAAGGTTCACCAGGTGCCAGCGTGTGGAAGAGGTTCCCACACTTAGTTTAAAAGGGTCCATCCTTCCTTACGAGAGTGAAGTTAAATTTCTGGGGATGACTATTGACCATAAATTAACATGGGCTAGCCACATAAATACTCTAAAGTTTAATGTTAAACAATCTATGAATATTTTAAAGGTTGTTTGTGGATTTAGTTGGGGGCCTGATAAGAAATCCCTTCTGAGGCTATATGACTCTCTGTGTCGATCTAAGCTAGACTATGGCTGTCAAATTTATTTCTCAGCCTGTAAAACCAAGCTAAAGGAACTGGACGTTGTACACAACATGGGGTTGAGAATATGCTCGGGCTTTTAGAACTTCGCCTGTTGAAAGCATATATGTCGACACAGATCATTTTCCCCTTGATCTAAGAAGGCAAGAGCTAGGGTTGCGATACATGGCTAGAATGAAAAGTGCTCCCAAAAATCCCTCCTTTCAAGCACTAAAGGAAACAGACTCTCGAAGTTTTTCTGGTACAAGAGCTTCTAAACCATTCCAAATTCGACTGAATGATGATGTTAGGAATAATCATCTTAAATCCCAGAAAGTCCTGGAAGTAGAATATCCTGTGAATCCTCCATGGCTTATCCCAGAAACATCAATATGTAAGAAACTGTTTAACAAAAAGGACTGCACTGAAGAAGAGATTAGGGGAAAATTCTTGGAGCACGATGTCACCCATACTAATTTTACAAAGATCTATACAGATGGATCAAAGTCAGGTAGTGGTGTTGGTTGCACTGTTATCCTTGGTGATACAGTGTACACAGCTAAATTACCTGACTCTGCATCAATATTTACTGCCGAATTAACAGCTGTAGTCTCTGCCCTAGATTTAGTTTTTCAAAGTAGTGACTCTAATTTTGTCATATACTCAGACTCTAAAGTGCCTTAGAAGCTATTAAAAAATTTAATAGCTTTCATCCATTAATTCAAAAAGTTCAGGAGTGGCTTTTCTGTATATATTGTCGACATAAATCAGTCTTTCTGTTGGGTCCCTTCTCACGTGGGGATTCGCGGAAACGAGATGGCAGACAGGGAAGCGAAAGCTGCTAGTATTTTATCAGAAACCTCTTTCAGAAAAGTGCCTCATACAGATCTAAAAGGTCCCATTAGATCTTATGTTTTAAGTAAATGGCAAGAAAGGTGGACTTCTCCTCTTCTTGCCAATGATAAGAAATATAGAAATATTAGGGATAATATACTACCGTGGTGTTCTTCATTCCAGCTTGACAGATGAACAGAGGTTATTTTAACTAGATTAAGGATTGGGCACACTCATCTAACCCATCAGTTTATTTTAGAAGGAAGCAGCCCTCCAGAGTGTGCTTACTGTGACGAGACACTAACAGTGGAGCACATTCTGGTGGTCTGCCCCAGATATTTTAACCAAAGAGAAAGATATTTTCAGGGTAAATCCCTGTCTGATATTTTGGGAGATGAAGCAGATATTTTTGCTATCATCTCTTTTTTTAAAGTGTATTAAGATTTTTAACGATATTTAATTTTATTTAATTTATTACATCACGTAGAATTTTAATGACTTAAATTTTTTATGTATATATCACATCATCATTAAACTTCATACCCTTATTTATTGGTCACATCACTTCATTTTATTTATTAATCATTTCCTTCATGAATTCATAACTTTAACATAATTTATTTTCTCTCCATTACGGCGCTGAATGGCCTTCTTGGCCCCAGTGCCTGGGCTTTTGCCTTAAATATCATACATCCATCCATCCATCCATCTTTGCTGATGAAGAGCTTCGAACGGTCTTACCCATCCAGTGAACTCGGGCCCCCTGAGTGGGACGTGTCTCTCGTTTTGTGGAGCTTGACTCGTGTCCCTTACGAGCCACTGCGAGAAGCCACAGACAGGGATCTGACTCTTAAGAACGTCTTCCTGCTAGCCCTGGCATCGGCAAAGAGGATTAGTGAATTGCAGGGACTTTCGGTTGCAGTTGAACACTCGAGGGGATGGGCATTGGTGATGCTCGAATTTGTCCCGGAGTTCGTAGTGAAGACCCAAAACCCAGCGGTCCCTGAAACTCGGTTTGAGTCTTTCACAATCCCATCCCTGAGTGACTTCGTAGACAATGACCCTGTCGAGTTGTGGCTCTGTCCTGTACGGGCGCTACGGTGCTATCTGAAGAGAACACAGCACCTCAGGCCTGATTGTCGACGACTTTTCATTAGCACCGGGATCCCTAAGAAGGAGGTGTCCAAGAACACGATCTCTTTCTGGCTTCGTGAGGTTATCAAGAAAGCGTATGCAACGGCTGGAGAGGACGATACCAGCATCCTACGCCCCGTGCTCACGAAATCAGATGGGTTGCGCCCTCTTTAGCAGTCAAGAAGAACCTGTCGGTTCAGCAGGTACTGAAGGCTGGGGTGTGGTCACGCCAGACCACATTCACCTCTTTTTACCTAAGGGACGTTACCCATCGGTCCTTGGATACCTTCTCCTTGGGACCAGTGGTGGCTGCTCAACAAGCTCCAGTATAGGGGAGATTTGCATCTCGTCTGTTGTACGTGCATGATTGGGCGTGAAAGGTGAGTGACTGGCTCTCTCTTCCCGCATATCATCCAACTTTCACCCTCGGGCAGAGAGTCTAGGCCGTACAAGCTGAACCAGACGTCTGACACAGGTGAGTTTCATTCCTTGAGTATCCTAATCTTTGTTGCCTTCCAGGTACACATTAGATGTGATGTCCCCTCTTTTCCCTGCAAGGCGGGGAGGGGGTTGTGGGCTAATTACCAAACCCATTCCTTATGTTGGTCCTTAGTCCCCAATGTTTCCCAGTCACCCCTTATGTGGCTGGGAAGGGTTCTTTCTAGCTTTCACCTCGCTGTGTGCTCGTTTACCTACCATAACCTCGTCACAGCAGGGACGGTCTACTAGACTGGTCTGCGACACCACAGTTCTCACAACAGTGATCACAGTCTAGTGGCCATGTCCTCCTGGCTCTTACCCCAGGAGAACACAAGGTGTAGTTAAACTTCCAGTCATTCAGAGACCTACTCTCAGATTCCTCCCACCAAATCTTGAGCCCCCATATGTAAAGGACCAAGGGTTAGTATTTGTGTAGGGACAAATCGCATTTTTTAAAAGTAAAATGCATTTTTCCTAACATACAAACCCGAGGTCCTTTACCCAGGTTACCCACCTCAGCCTCCCCACAATCTGCCCTAGACCAGAAAGTATAGTGAATGCATGAAGCTGGGCAGTTGATACCGTGGGCTTCCCACTGTTACCAACCACATGCCCAGCTGGTAGTAATTCCAACACATGCCTTGCAAGTCTTTAGCAGCCAGTTCAGCTACGCCGAAAGTATTCCTTATATGTAAAGGACCTCGGGTTTGTATGTTAGGAAAAATGCATTTTACTTTTAAAAAATGCAATTTTTCCTCCTTCAAGACTCATGAGTAAGCTACCGCTTTTATGCCACGGGAAGTTCCATCTCTGGGAGTTTCTGCCTCCTCCCAGGGAGACTTCTCAGGGCTGGTAGATTTGGCGAGGAGATTGACGTTTACTTCGGCGAAGATTATGTTTTCGGCTTCTGTGTTAGCACATCTGCTGAAGAACATTTTTAAAGTCTTTGAGGTTATAAGCTTTCTAGACTGGGCGGTAGGCGAACTTGCTCGCAAGATCAGGGACTGCATGGCACTTCCTCAAGATTCTTCATCCGACTGGTTAGGAATTCTCCCCTGTATCAATAGGGGTATTAGAGACAGCTCCCAGGAGTTAGCTGGTCTCTGCACCATGGGGATCCTCAAGAAAAGGGAACTGTGGTGTTCCTTTACATCCAAGCGAGTAACACCTTCTCAGAGGTCAGCTCTTCTGTTCTCGCCCATAGACAGGACTCATCTTTTTCCCCAGGCGACAGTGCTAAACATCGCTACTGATCTTCAAAAGAAGAGTATGCAGGACCTCCTGTCTCATTCTGCTAGACGTACTAAAGAGGGTCCCCTGACCAGTGACATCTCCAACTGGTGAATCACATTGGTGCGTTACTCGCCAGTTGTAGTAACAGCAAGAAAACTGTTATAAGAAAAATAGAGAAGATTCTATACAAGATCAGTGCAGCTGATGCAGCAGTTTCTTTCAATAGTACCTGTTTGAGAGGGCCTCTTGCCAATATTATTATTATTATTATTATTATTATTATTATTATATTATTATTATATTATTATTATTATTATTATTAATACAGTAAACCCCCCATATTCGCGTTTTCACAATACATGGACTCACGCATTCGTGGGTTTCTTTGTAGAACATATCTACCCATTATTCACAGAAAGTTCGCCCATTCTCGGTATTTTTCACTGAGAAATATTCACTAATCACTGTACTTTCATATAATTTTTATGAATAACTACACTTTTTGTGATAAAACTATTAAAATACTCAGGTGTAAGCATTTTTACAGGGTTTTTCTTGTGTTTAAACTATCAAAATGGGCAGTTCTAAGTGTTTTTAGAGGGTTTTTAAGTATTCGCAGATTTTAGCTATTCATGGAAGTGCACTTCCCAAATACGGGGTTCACTGTATTATTATTATTATATTTTTACATTTCTTGTTATTATTGGTATTTTTCCTTTTTATTGCTAGTGTGAATAATAACCTTGTAGAGTTTTGCAGTTTTCAATTCTCTTATTTAGCCTTATGTAACCACTTAAGGTCCCTAGCTGGAAATCAATCGTCTGCAATCTGTATTTTTAATTATTATAATTTTTAGTATTTTTTTTTTCTATTCTCCATATAATTACTGTCATTACCATTATTATGAATTTTACTTTTTCTTCTTCAGCAACTGTGTGGATACTTCCAATTATTATTTTTATCATGTTGTCTTATGCATCTAGATTGTGTGTAATGTATTTGTATATTCCATGTATATGGCCCTGAGCTGCAATAAAGAATATTATTATTATTATTGTTACAGTACCTATATACAGTAGAACCCCGGTCCTCGACTGTACTAGAACTCGAAATAATCGGATTTCAACACGAAATGTTGAGTAAATTTTGTGTCGGAGTTCAAACAACAAACCGGAATCCGACCCGATGAATCATATGATGTTTGTAGAAAAAAAGAGTTTCGGGCGGCTGCCGCTAGTTGGCGTTGTTGGTGGCGTTCTTCCCATGCTTATTTAAAAGCATTTAAAGCCCACACATGCTGCTGCTGCTGCTGTTGAAAAACAAGCCATATTATCACATGAAATTAATAATACAGTATTTATAAACCGAATTACTGTATGTCTGTTATCATAAAATTAAGAAAAATTTCCGAAATTACGTCGGAACTCGGCAGCCTGTGGCAGATATAAACAAACCAGGAGCAATGTTTATGTAATTAGTACCGTGATACACCACCAGGGCGGCGTTCTGGTTTGTTTATATCTGCCACAGGCTGCCGAGTTCCGATGTAATTTCGGAAATTTTTCTTAATTTTATGATAACAGACATACAGTAATTCGGTTTATAAATACTGTATTATTAATTTCATGTGATATGGCTTGTTTTTCAATGTTATCATTATTAACAACAGTTTTCATGTGTACCTGTTACAGTACATTCTGGTAGTGCCTATAAGGCTACTTAGCCTAGCCTATGGTAATACGGCCACATTGGTCATAGGCCAACTTTTTTGAAACAGTATGCATTTAAAAATGTAAAAAATGCTTCTGATACGGTAAGTTATTACACTCTGAACCTATTTAATTGTAATTTGTGTAAAGTTTTGTATAAAAAGGCAAGGTTGGGGTAATGACTGGTGATCAGGAATGGATTAATCCATTTTCAGTTATTTCTTACGGGAGAAATTAACTCAGAATTCGACAAAATCGAATCTCGACACTTCTTCTGGAACGAATTAGCGTCGAGAACCAAGGTTCTACTGTATTATTTGTAATGTCTTACATACTCTGTTGACGTACTGTATCTGCTCCTTAAAAGTTTTTCCAAATTGTCTTATGAAAAAAAGTTGATAGAAAGTAATATATTCCTTTGTTTCCACATGTATTTCACAAGAAGCTTGTCTTTGTAGTCCTCTTGAGTATGATGTAGAAATTTGAGTCTTGAAAACAGTAATAGAAAATTTCCAATTTCCACAGGTTTATCGGGAAGCTGGCCTGAAACACAGTAAGCATCCAGAAGTTGAAGGACTACTGTATGATAGACTTTGTCGAATAGGCAAGCACAAGTTAAGAGATGATGTTAGATTAATGGCACTTTCTATTGCTGTTGGGGTAAGTACAGTATCTCATGTTTAACATGTGTATTTAGTCCATTTTAGTTTTATGTGCAGTATTTTTATATTACCATTAGATTGTATGCCTTTAATTCATTGTTACCATACACCTAGTATTGACATTGTTAGGATTGCCCATTCTATTTTGCTGATAGAGAATAATTTACATAAATTCACGTCAAAATCAGTTACCACTTTTTTTTTTTTCCAAACTTTGTTAAGAAAGGGTTTTATCTGCATTCCATGTTAATGCTGCAGAGGGAACAAAGTTTGTTAAACAAAAATTAGGGTTTTATATAAATAACTTACCCAGTAATTACGTAGCTATTAGTTTCTTTTAACCGGCAGCTTAAAATTTTGAAATTGTGGGTCTGCTAGTTTGTTTTGGTTATGGCAATGTGCCCCACTCAGTTTTGGGTGTAAGACGAGGTACAACATAGCAAAGGGCTTCAATTTGTTTCTGCTGGCTGTGGTTGAAGGACTGTGTTGGCAGCAGCTTGAATTTTGAAATTTATACTTTGCTGGTTGTTTGTTCTATCTTCGATTGGTGAAGTATTTATTTTCGTAGCCTTTCGGCACAATTTAGATATTGTTAGGCAAGTTTTGATCATTGGTTTACAACTTTTTGCCCATTTTTGGACTTGTCTTAGAATTTACCAGGATGTCCGAAACTAGTAGTTCTAGTATTACGTATTTTAGCAAAGGCTGCAATACTAGACTGACTAAAGAATCTTATGACTCTCACACTGTTTGTGTTCAATGTAGGGAACAAACATGTTCAGCGGGTTTACGTTGTGATGAATGTAGCAACTGGGATTTAAATAAGTGTAAGACTTTAGATTCACATCTTAAGAAACTAGGTAGAGATAGGAAGAGGAAAGCTATTGCTAGGGAATCTAGTAAAGCTTTAGCTAGTCAGGATTCATCCGCTAAGTCTGATGCAATTGCATCTGTAATTTCTTCCGATCCCATTCCATCTCTTTTACCCGGCTCTCACATTTCCGATCCCAACACCATTGTCAGTCTGGAGTCGAAATTCAACACTTACTTTGAGTTAATTGTGCAATCCATTGCTAAATTAGCTTCGTCAGTGAAAGTGTTAATGGATAAGAGTGAGTCAGAGCACCCAGTGCAAGTGCAGTGGTAGTGGAGGAGGTGGCTGTTCGGCCTGCTGATTCCCCTAGGCCAAGGTCCCTGGCATACTCCCCAGCACCTGGGAGGAGTCAAACTGGTAGCCTAAGGGAGGTTGGTGGGGTCTGGCCCTGAGCAGTCACTCCCTCGGTTCAGTCTGTTGATGAATTCCAGACTGCAACCAAAGTCCATTGGAAAGGCCTTCAAGTGAGTGCTCACTGTATGTCCTCCAGCTCCGAAGATTTTAGTCCCAGGCACTATGCGGACAAGTCATGCCCGCTGAAAAGGCGTGCAGCGGATTTCGAGATTTCTTCTCCTGTTCCTTGTAAGAAAGGCAAGGATTCAGGTCACCCCTCATGCAGTCACTGGGATAGCCAGGAGCAATTCTCTTCTGCTTCTTCAAATGATGGTCGTAAATTGGCGCCCAAGCTCCTTTTGGTGCATAGACGTTCTTCATTGAATGAAGGAACCCCTTCATCAGGAGTTGCGCACCCATCACCTTCATCTCTATAATCAGCTTCCAAGCAGCCAGCAACTAGCGTCAAAGTACCCAAGCTCCTGTTTGGAAATGAGCTCCCACTGCTGCCCGTTTGTCATTGGGTTTCATCACTGGCTCCTGTTTTACAGTACTCCCCGAGTGCCCATTGGCGCCCTCTCCTCCTCCGCTTCGTTGTACTGTCATCTCAGACATTGTTCTCCCTTCAGTTGACCCGATTCAGAGCAAACTGGATAATATTCTAAGTTTGCTTCAGAAGGCTCCGCCTACAGCTCAGACAACAGCGGACTTAACGCTTTCTCCTGTTTCTTTTAAAGAAGAAGTTGTTCCAGATCAAGATGCTCCTTCGTCGGCATACTCTGCGTTGTTGAGGTTCATGCTAGCAACTTTTCCAAGTTTCTTTTCGCCAGCTACTCCTGCCTTTCCTGCTTCTACTTTCTTTATGGAAGCCCTATCAGTCGGTTCTTCGAGGTTACTGAAATTGGTTCTCTCCTCTTCAGCCAAGAAGGCACTGAATGAGTAGAAGGGTGGTTTTCTGAGAAGAGGGAGCAAGGTAAAGCAGTTTTTTGTTTCCCGCCTTCCAAGTTGTCTAGATCAAGTTTTAGGCTTTATGCAACCGAAGAAGCGCCTTCCCTGGGAGTCTCTGCCTCCTCTTAGGGAGACTTCTCCGGTCTTATCGACTCAGCTAGATCAGCTTTCTCCTCAGCCAAAATTATGTTTTCAGCTTTGGGACTAGCACAACTTCTCAAGAATATTTTAAGGTTTTTGAAGTGATGAGCATCCTAGACTGGGCTGTGGGTGCTCTAGTGCACAAGCTTAGAGACTGCTGCTTGTTACCTCAAAAAATTTCTTCAGATCTCTTAGGAGTACTTTTCTGTATTGACGGGCATTCGCGATAGTACGCAGGAGTTAGCTAGTCTTTACGCCATGGGTGTGCATAAGAAAAGAGAGCTTTGGTGTTCTTGTACTTCGAAAGGTGTCACTCCGTCTCTGAGATCAGCCCTCCTCTTCTCCCCTTGGACAAGACACATCTTTTTCCCCAGGCTACAGTACCGGGCATTGCTTGTGACCTGCAGCAAAAGAACACTCAGGACCTGCTGTCCCAATCTGCGAGACGCCCCAAGGATTCTTCGACTCTTCCTCCCAGATCTTTGTCTCTTCTGTAGCCTAGTCCCTTTCAGAGCTCCTGTTCCAGAACACACTAGATCAAGAGCATATACCCATTTCCCACAGAGTTCCATCAAAAAGTCTGCCTCCAAGTCATCCTCCAAGAAACGAAGTCATAGTCCTCCATACTCCGGTAGGAGCGCAGCTCCTCCGCTTTTGGGAATGGTGGGAACAAAAGGGAGTGGAACCCTGGATAGTGTCTGTCCTGAAGGAAGGCTTTACTATCCCCTTTTTGAACAAATCTCCTCTAACCTGCAAGCCTGTCAAACTGACAGCTTACTCTCCAGGCTCAGAGAGATTTGCTGCTCTCTTGCTAGAGGTCGAGTCTCTTGTTCAGAAAGAGGCTATAGAGGCAGTAGAGGACATTCATTCTTCGGGATTCTACAACTGTCTCTTTGTAGTGCCAGACAGCAAGAGACGACCTACTGTGGACAGATCAAAATCGAGTGATTCTAGTCACTCGATTTATTCAGGGCAAACTAAATGTTCTGATGGATGAACTAAGCCGTTGGAAGTAGGTTCATCCCACTGAGTGGACCTTGCATCCCCTGGTCTGTCGAAATCTGTGAAAACTATGGGGCAGGCCGACATTGGACCTGTTTGCCACCTCAAGGAACCATCGCCTTCTCTCTTTTGTTCCCCAGCCCCTGACCCTCTAGCATGGGCAACAAATGCCATGCTACAAGATTGGTCCAACTTGGGCCTCTACACCTTACTGCCCTTCAGCATGGTCTGGGAAGTACTGAACAAGTTTCAGGCTCCTTCAATGCCCATAAATGACTTATGGCAACCGAAATAGCTCAGCACAGGAGAGACATCATTCAGTATGCCTTGAGATTTCAGGGGGGAATGTACTGCCTCTCTGCAGCGCCGTCATTTTATTTACAGGCAGTCCCTGGTTAATGGCAATCCAGTTTTACGGTGCTTGTCTAGTGACGAAAATCAGCAATTTTCGGCGCCGAAAATCTCCAATTTCCGCTTATTGCTGCCGATACATATCTAACAGGGCCACTGACAACCGGAAATCAGTGCTCTACGGTGCTGATAAGCCCCGAAAATCACCGGTTTTTGGTTAGCGGCAATTTCGATCATCACACCCTCAGAACGGAACCCCCGCCGATAACTGGGGACTGCCTGTATTTGTTCGTAAATATATCCAGGGATTGCTGTTGGTTTTAGTTCTCATCTTTTCTGATAGTATGTCAGCTAATTGTAATTTTGCAAAGAAATATAGAAAAAACATGTATACCTCACAAAAAGTTACTGCATCTCCCCATCTCAGTAAATCTCGTAAATATTTTACAACAAATATACTCAGAGTTTGTTACTGATTTTAGTTCTTATCTGTTGTGATATTGTGTGAGCTGCAATTATAATTTTACAAAATAAAAGAAATTATTAGAAAAAACATGCATAACTTGGTGAAATCAGCATATTTTTACGAGAGTCTTGTGAAAGAGGCCCTTTGCAGGGTTGTAAGTAGTCACTCTTAACTTCCTGTGGAAGGTAGGGAAATATTTTTAGAATTTTTTTCTTACACTATGTGCATTTGCACATCTTCCTCTTTCCATTGATGTGATTTTTCTCAAATTGGCCAGCCTTAAAGTTTGCCTGGTCGGGGGGGTGTGCTTGATATATATTTAGCCTGTCCCTTGAAGGATTAAGGGGTATCGAGCTATGCTTAGCTTGGTGTTTAAGCACAGGAGCCTGGGCCTTTCATCAAACCCAGATCTTAATGACCTTATCAAGTCCTTTGATACGTCCAAGCAAAGGAAGGAAGAGCCAGTCTCCTGGAACCTGGGAATAGTGTTTGAAGTGGCTTTTGAACCCCTATGTTCCTCTTCTCTGAAGAACCTTACCCAGAAAACTCTCTTCCTGGTGGCTTTGGCTACTGTTAAATGGATTAGTGAGATCCAAGCCATCAATAACGCAGTAGGTTTTTCACTGGGAGATGCAGTTTGCTCCAGTTCTTGGATTTTTAACCAAAAACAAGGACCCATCAAAGCCCTGGTCCCTGATTTTTCTCCATCAAGAACTTAACAGACATCCTTGGCTCTGAGGAAGAAGAGAGAGTTCTTTGTCCTGTTTGGGTTTTAAGGTATTACCTGAGCAGGACCAAGAAAATCAGAGGACCATCCAGAAACCTCTGGTGTTCTGTCAAGAACCCATCTTGCCCTCTGACTAAGAACGCATTGTCCTTCTTTGTCAAAGAGTTAATTTCTGAGGTGCCCTCTCAGATTCAGGAGGATACTTTGCCTACTTTTAAAGTGATCGACCTACTGGAAGTGCAAATTGGTCTTTGCGTCTCACTATAAAAGAAGTTGAAACAGTATTTGAAAATTGTAATACCTTGGGGCTGTTATCAGTGGCTGGCATGGTATTCGGAGAGGAAGCTTAGGAAGCTCTCTTTTTCTCCTAATACCTCTTTGCTCTGAAGTAAGGTGTCGAATACCCACCAGTCTGAGTGGATGGGTTGTGGTTTTTTTGGTGTAGGTGACAGCATTGTCTTTTTTTTTTTTTTATTGGCTCTGCGCCAAGGGCAAGGGCACTTGTCTGCTTTGCCAGCAATCAAGCCTATCTTCCTCTGCAAGGCTCCCACTTGAGTAGAGGCGACCCACAACTCAATCTCCACGTCACTACAGGTTGAGATGAGCACCAATCAGAGGCAGTATTCACCTGCAGTAGCTCTCTTACCAGGTAAGGAAATGACAAGCATTGTTTCAATGTTAGCAACTTTTTATATTTCAAACTCTTTATCATGCCTTAATATTATGGAATAGAGTTTGTCCATGTATCCCACTCCCATTCAGTGTGGGATTCAGCCATAAGTCAGTGACACTCTGTACTATAGCATAAAATATAAACGAAAATGGTGTAACGGTGTCTGTGTGTTACTGGTCTCTCTCTCTCTCTCTCTCTCTCTCTCTCTCTCTCTCTCTCTCTCTCTCTCTCTCTCTCTCTCTCTCTCTCTCTCTCTCTCTCTCTCTCTCTCTCTCTCTCTCTCTCTCTCTCTCTCTCTCATCCATCCTCTCTTCAACATCCATCCCTTAATGAAATATGAATTACTGTACCATAAACATAAAAAATGAATTACATTGTGCACGAAATTTAAATTATTTTCAAAATTGCCGCATCAGTATTGCTTCATAACTTTGGAATTATTGGAACTGCTAACCCCATCGCAAACTCGATTTATCGTAAAATGAACCATCATAAGTGGGAATGTACCTGAAGGTATATCTGTTTGAAGACAAGTGCCTTGCTATTACATGAATCATAGCTTATAAGGAAGCATTGTCGGAACCCTTGTTTTATGGTTTTGGAATTGATTCTAACATAGAAATTGTTACTTCCCTTCTCCGATCTTTTGCATTGCAAACACTGCTCCTGCAAGGCTTCCCATTGCTTGGTCCCTGAATTAAGGTGCTTAGACTCTTGTCATCCTCTCAGTTCATTCAGCCCAATACAACTACAACTCATATGCTGCAAAAGGTGGTGTCTTCTTGGCTGCCTTGGCATCAGGAACTCAGATTAGTGCATGGGACTCTCTTAGACAGGGACAATGCTAAGTCACTCATATTGCTAGTTGTCATTTATTATTGTCTCCTGGCCCATCATTCCTGGCCAAGAATGAAAACCCTTTAAGGAGTATTACGAACCGACCTCTCGAGATCGACAGGTTCTAAACGAAACAAGCAATTGGGCTGTAATGACTGACGAGAGGTGACAAACAAAGGAGAGAGGAGCAGAACAAATACAAAAAGTTACCTAAAATTAATTTATTTACAAAAATTTACAAGTGAGTCAGGTCCAGGAGAGAACAAAAACTTAAAATACCAAAATCAATGAACAAAACACATGACAGCAACATAAAATTCACATAAATACAAAAAAATCATAAGACACAGGCAGCATAAAATCATAAACAACAATAGTAACAATAAATAATAAACAAGCAGCATAAAGGAAAAAAAATCGAGAACTGTAAAACCAACACTGCAGGACAACTAAACAGAGCCGACACGGCAACCATCAAGTCCTCAGAAACAGTTCTCCCAGACTGGACTCCCACGACAGAGCTGATACGACAACCATCGCGTCCAAAAGAATGTTCTCCGCTGCTCTACTGCCGTGACCTGCTGCTGTCCTGGACCTGACTGGCGAAGTCTGACACCATCCACCACACGTCAGCTCGCCAACAAGAAAAACAAAAAAAACAAAAGGAGGCAACAATCCACCAAGGGAACAATCAACAAACGATTGTTCCTAACACCTCCCCACCTAACAGAAAAAAAAAAATTACAAAAAAATTTTTTTTTTTACAAACAAAATACTCCCCCGATGCTGCCACACCCCCGCCAGCCAAAACAGAACCAACCCTGGCCTAAGGTCGCCAATATTATGAACCGACCTCTGGAGATCGACAGGTTCTAAACGAAACAAGCAATTGGGCTGTAATGACTGACGAGAGGTGACAAACAAAGGAGAGAGGAGCAGAACAAATACAAAAAGTTACCTTAAATTAATTTATTTACAAAAATTTACAAGTGAGTCAGGTCCAGGAGAGAACAAAAACTTAAAATACCAAAATCAATGAACAAAACACATGACAGCAACATAAAATTCACATAAATACAAAAAAAATCATAAGACACAGGCAGCATAAAATCATAAACAACAATAGTAACAATAAATAATAAACAAGCAGCATAAAGGAAAAAAAAACGAGAACTGTAAAACCAACACTGCAGGACAACTAAACAGAGCCGACACGGCAACCATCAAGTCCTCAGAAACAGTTCTCCCAGACTGGACTCCCATGACAGAGCTGATAACGACAACCATCGCGGCCAAAAGAATGTTCTCCGCTGCTCTACTGCCGTGACCTGCTGCTGTCCTGGACCTGACTGGCGAAGTCTGACACCATCCACCACACGCGTCAACTCGCCAACAAGAAAACAAAAAAAAAAAAGGAGGCAACAATCCACCAAGGGAACAATCGACAAACGATTGTTCCTAACAAGGAGGAAATCTATTCTAATAAGGGAACTCAGTTTTTCAGATAAAACATTATGCCCAGTTCAAGCACTCTAGGTTTACCTAGAGGTCAAGGTAAGCATGCCAGATTGTCCAATTTTCCTACACCCCAGCACAAACAAACCATTCTCTGTACATGAGTTGAGAATTGTTATAGTGTCCCTCATTAAAAAGGCAGACCCTCACTCGTTTCCTAAGTTGAATTACATCCAGAAAGTTCATCATTGGGTTTCTTCGGAAATGTTTCGTTGTTCCTACACATATACAAACCCTTGGTGTTTACATATGGGATTAACTTTCAGTGCACATTTCCCCTCTGAAGATACTTGAGCCTCAAGGCTTGCATTTCTGGATCGTGGAGCTTCTTAGCTCCATTTCTTCCCATCCTCTCTCAGAAAAGAGAGACAGGACTTAACCTAATGGTTAGATGACTAGTATCTCCTTGGAGTGTCATTACATGCTTTCCCTCTGGAGATACTTCGTCCCTCGAGGCACCAACCAGAAGGCAGTCACTTACACTTCAAGAAATTAGGTTGGGTTAGGTTAGGTTGGGCACTTAACCTGACCTAGCCTAGCCTAAACTATCTCTGTCATAACTCTGGGACTTCCTTATATATATAATGTATGTATGTAGTTTCTTTTTCAGTTACTTACTTTGATGGAAACATTAGAAGAACTAAAATGGCACAGGAACAACATTGATTATCCAAGGGATGACGATGAAGGTCAGACAATCATTATGAAAGAAGGAAGAGGTGACAATAATCATTTCACCAGAAAATGATGGAATAACAGACAAAGATTCTGGAGATGAAAATATTGTTCATGTGCCTAGCCTTCCTGGAAATCAATAGTTTTATATGGAGATGAAAATATTGTTCATGTGCCTAGCCTTCCTGGAAATCAGTAGTTTTATATAAGTAACTTACCAGTTTAAGTATATCTTAGTTTAACCAGACCACTAATTATATAGCTACAGTATTAGTTTCTTTTAACTGGCAGCTCAAAATTTTGAAATTGCAGATCCACTAGTTTGTTATGGTTATGGTGACATGCCCTGTCTACTTTCGGGTGTAAGAGAAGGTACAACATAGCAAAGAGCTTCAATTTGTTTCTGCCGGCTGTGGTTGAAGGACTGTGGTTGGCAGCAGCTTGAATTTTGGAATTTATACTTTGCTGGTTGTTTGACTTATCTTCAATTGGTGAAGTATTTAATTTTGTAGCCTCTCGGCATAATTAACATAGTGTTAGGCGAATTTTGATCATGGATTGACGACTCTTTGCCCGTTTTTTTTACTTGTATTAGACTTTTCTAGGATGTCTGACACTAGTAGTGCTAGCATTAGGTATTGCAGCAAAGGCTGCAATACTAGACTAACTAAAGAATCTTTTGACTCGCACACTGTTTGTATTCCATGTAGGGGACAAACATGTTCAGTAAATTTACGTTGTGGGGAGTATAATGACTGGGATATTAAGAAATGGAAGACTTTAGATGCACATAAACTAGCTAGAGATAGGAAGAGGAAAGCAATGGCTAGGGAATCTAGTAAAGCTTTAGCTAGTCAGGATTCATCTGCTAATTCGGATGCAATTGCTCCTGTAATTTCTTCCGATCCCATTCCATCTCCTCCACCTGTGCAACCCTCTCCTTTAACTGGCTCTCACGTTTCCGACCCCAGCACCATTGTCAGTCTGGAGTTGAAAATTGACACTCACTTCTAGTTAATTGGCGCCCAGTGCAAGTGCAGTGGTAGTGGAGGGGGTGGCTGTTCCACCCACCAATTCTCCTAGGCCAAGGTCCCTGACATACTCCCCAGCACCTGGGAGTAGTCAAACTGGCAACCTAAGGGAGGTCGGTGGGGTCTGGCCCTGAGCAGTCGCCCCCTCGGTTCAGCCTGTTGTTGAATCCCAGACTGCAACCAAAGGCCATTGGAAAGGCTTTCAAGTGAGTGCTCATTGTATGTCTTCCAGCTCCGAGGATTTGAGTCCCAGACGCGCGCGGCACTATGCGGACAAGTCATGCCTGCTGAAGTGGCGTGCAGTGGAGTTTCAAGTTTCTTCCCCTGTTCTTTGCAAGAAGGGCAAGGATTCAGTGCGCCCATCGTGTAGTCATTGGGATATTCCCAAACAATTCTCTTCTGCTTCTTCTGATGATGATCGTAAATTGGCACCGAGGCGCCTTGTGGCTCGGAGACGTTCTTCCTCGTATAAAGGAGCTACTGTATCAGGAGTTGTGTACCCAGCACCTTCGTCTCTACAATCAGTGACCAAGTAGCCAGCAACTAGCATTGAAGCGCCCAAGCTCCCGTTTGCGATTGAGTGCCCATTGGCGCCCGTTCACCAA
Organism: Macrobrachium rosenbergii; assembly: GCF_040412425.1. Lineage (NCBI taxonomy): Eukaryota > Metazoa > Arthropoda > Malacostraca > Decapoda > Palaemonidae > Macrobrachium > Macrobrachium rosenbergii. The sequence goes on from NC_089744.1 coordinate 47,390,167, forward strand.
CAGGTTTCGTCACTGGCTCCCGTCTCTACAGCGCCTCCTGAGCGCCCATTGGCGCCCTCTCCTCCACCGCTTCATAGTAGTGTCGTTTCGGACATTGTTCCTCCTGAAGTTGACCTGATTCAGAGCAAACTGGATATTATTCTTAGTTTGCTTCAGAAGGCTCCCCCTACAGCTCAGACAACAGTGGACTTATTGCTTTCTCCTGTCTCTTCTGAGGAAGAGGTGGTTCCCGATCAAGATGCTCCTTCATCGGCGTACTCTGCACTGTAGAGGTTCCTGATAGCAACCTATCCAAGCTGCTTCTTGCCAGCTGTTCCCTCCGTTCCTGCTTCGACTTTCTTTATGGAAACCCCCTCAGTTGGTCCTTCGAAATTACCGAAGTTAGTTCTTTCCTCTTCAGCAAGGAAGACACTGGAGGAAGTAGAAGATTGGTTTTCTGAGAAAAGGGAACAAGGCAAAACAGTTTTTGTTTCCCTCCTTCCAAATTGTCCAGGTTGAGCTACAGGTTTTGTGCGACTGGAGAACTCCTTCCCTGGGAGTCTCTGCCTCCTCTCAAGGAGATTTCTCCTGCCTTATCGACTCGACTAGGAGATCAGCTTTCTCCTCAGCCAAAGTTATGTTCTCGGCCTCGGAACTTGTGCACAGCTTAAAAATATTTTTAAGGTTTTCGAAGTGATGAGCTTCCTTGACTGGGCTGTGGGCGCTCTGGCGCACAAACTTAGTGAGTGTTCTTTGTTACCTCAAGAGATCCCCCTCAACTTGGGACCACCTTGACGTGGTGAGGGGGCTCTTGAACCCAGGAATCTGTTCCCTTGTTTAAGTCCAAGAGTCCCATATGGTATTATATATTTGTTTGGATTAAATTATGTGGAATTTTCCACTGTTGCTAAAATTTATTATAACTGATAAATAGGAAAAGATATCATAGCTGGGAATGGGTTTATATCGAAAGCTAAATAGTGAGAACTGTGGTAGGACCATCAACTACCCGATAATGTTCGGACCTGAGAGATATCAGGCGGTCTTTAGGGCTGGACCACGGATTCCAGGGGGCTCTGGTTCTAGGGATAGGACTCTCTGCATTCTATCCGGTTTGCCCATAACATGATTAGGGCGGGGATGATTGTATTCTTGAAATACTCTGTCCTAGCAAGTGGATTTGGCTTACAGTTGGGCCACTCTAATCATGTTGTGCCATCCCCTATGGGGTAGGGTAGGGACGCGGACACATGGGAGTCGGTTCTCACTTGTGCCATTGGCGGAAGAATAAACCCCTTGAAAAGCTGATGATATCTTTTTAGGGTTTTCAGGTTTATTTACTTTTTTTTTTTTTTTTTCTCAATTTTACTTTAGTCTTAATGCAAAATTGTGTTAACAATTTAAGTACCCCTGTACCCTTTGATTGTAGCGACTCGTCACAGTTGACGACCGCAGGAACCTCCTCTGACCTGTCTCTGGAAAAATCAGAAAAAAATACGAACGTAATTACACTGGAGCCCTATGCTCCGATGAAAAACAAGCCAAAAAAAACCAAATATCTTGACCGAACATTGACCCATTTCGACTCCCTCTTTGGGAGTGGAAGTTGGTCAAGATTCCTGACCTTGGAAACGGAGAAAAAAATATCGGCATTGAAATTAGAAAACTACCTATTAAATCGACATTCAACTACTGAAATGTCATTCAGACAAGTAAAAGAACAGATGTGGTTGATAGAAACCACTACAAGAAATCAGTCGGAAAACTACTTAAATATAAAAAATATTGATGATGTAAAAGTATATGTTAAAAAACATGACAATATGAACAGTGTACAGGGTACCATAGTACTCCCTGATAATGATTAACCAATAGAAAAGAAAATATTGACAGATTCCCTTAAAAAAAGGTACAACAATGTACAAGACTGCGAAATATATAACAAAGCTAGTAGACAGAGTAATGAAAAAATACTAAGAATAGCAGATAAAATTTGAAGGCCATGAATTACCCTTGAAAATGAAAATCCTAGGGCAAAGCAGAGAACTGAGACCGTATGTCCCAAAACCACTACAGTGCCAAAACTGTAGTATGTATGGACATACAAGGAAAAATTGCCGTAATACATCTGTATGTGCATACTGTGGATCTGACAAACATGCCACACAGTGGAGGTGTGGTGAACCAAAATGCATGAACTGTGGACAAAATCACCATGCAAGATCTAAGGAATGTATGTATTATATATACAATACAGAATTGAAATTACTTCAGGAAAGGACAGGAATGCCTATAAAAGAGGCCAAATTAGAATTAAAGGTTAGAGGAATGCGTGATCCCGCTAAGAAACGAACTTTCTCTTCAATAAGATCAAACAAAGAAACAAAAATGGAAATAAATAAGAGTAACAAAACCCTGATAGATCAGTCTCAAAGAAAAATAACCACTTTGCAAGAAGAAACTAATATAGCAAAGGACCAAGAAATGTATACAAATCTTCGCTCAAATTCATTTGAGATTTTAAGAGAAATAGAATCGCTAGAAAACAATACACGCACCACAGAAATATTAAAAGATAGTTATGATGAATTAGAAACTAAAGAAAAAAAGAGACCTTTAGAGAGAACTCCACCCAAGACCAACAAAAAACCAACTATTATTAGAGATACATCCATTAAAATAAAGGCGGAGACCCCAAGAAAGAACATAAACCAAATAATAAGAATATACCTTTGTCTCCTAAAGTAATAATAAAATCAATAGAAACAGATACCCATAACACCAAAGAAATAGTAGAGGAATAGACCATTGACAATAATGATTATGTGATGGGAGAAGGGATTACTCCATCACCAACAATAGGTGCAGTAAGAGTAAATGAAAAAATGACACACGAAAACACATGTGGATGTAATGAATGTTTCATTGAACTGTGCAACAAAAATGAAAGCATAACAAAGGACAGTTTAACAAACACTATACGAAATTTTATAAGATACAGAAATAAAGAAACTACTAGTTTAGACACTCGCGAAAAGGGCTGTATGTGCATTGGACACATAGTGTCTTATAAAGAAAAACAAATAAATATTGTAAATAAGATTTTAGAAAAAATGCAAATTGATGAGCCACAAAAAGAAAATAACACTTGAACACACTAACGTTATACTTTCAATAATTATATTTTACAATGGAATGTAAATGGTCTACAGCCTTGTGTAGACTATTAACTTTCATATGTAAATTGTTATTTTACTGTCCACGATTCCCCACCTCCTTTCAGTGTGGAATTGGCTAAGTAATTACTGGGTAAGTTACTTCTATAAAAATGATATTTTTATGATAAAGTTTTATATATACTTACCCAGTAATTACGAATGGAGCCCACCCTCCTCCCCGCACGTGGACTTTTTTCATAAACAAGTTGGTCAATTGGCTTAGTTGTTCCTTTCTCTTACACTGAAAGTAGGCGGGGTCTTGTCACCTACACAATAACAAAAGAATTACTACCGCGAATTTCAAAATTTAAGCTGCCATTCGAGTAGAAATTCTTAGCTAAGTAATTACTGGGTAAGTATATTTAAAACTTTGTTTTATCATATAAATATATTTTTCAAGTCCATTTGTAAAAACACTTCATCACAACCTAAGTCTAAGATCCACGCAAAGAAATAAGAGACAATGGTAAGCTAAAAATGTTCAACAAGAAGGGATAAAACTCAACTTTCACATTGCTCTGCTATTGCTGATGTACCTTATACACCAATAGAAATATTTTACTTTTCCTAGATTCTGTTGCCATAGAACATTTAACCATTCAAATTCTACAGTATGCATGTAAGTCTGCTAACCACCAATTTTCTTGATCATGCAGGGAGATAAAGGTGTTTGTTGGAATATTAGTGCTTTCTGGATGCAGTTCTGCATACAGACTCAGATTTTGCTGGTTGAATGATTCATGAAGTACTTTCGTGCTGCAGATAACACTAGTGTGCAATGAGGGTGTTTGCAAAAGTATGGCCACTTATTTGCTTACTGTGTAGAAGTTATCTTTCTCTGGGTATAAATGTGATAAATCAGCAGAATTCACTACATGCATTCAGTCAAAGATGAAGTTAAGATTAAATTAGATATCCCGGTTTTGTACCAATTGGATTAAATGAATGCTAAGAGGAATGTGTTGATAGTAAGAAATAAGGGAAGAATTCTCGTCAAAGGAAGCTTGTGAAAAAGAGCAAAGCCTGAGTAATTACTTAAATACTGTAAAGGGAAATGGAAGTAGGTTCTTTCCATTGACTTGCACATCAATATGGGTACTGTAGACCCAGTTTAATAATAAATAGCAAAGGTGAGAAAAAACTTGGTGTAAGAACAAGATTGCACAAAGGCTAAGAGTACACAGAACTGATGTGCGAGAACACTGCTGAGATGGTGATGTTCCTTAGTTACACAGAAGATTAAGTGTAGGTGTGGTGTGGCTGTAGGATCTAGGCAAATGGAGCTTGTGCACCCTATTCAGGATAATGGTGTGACTGCACAGAATAAAGTGTCTTGTGGCTAATAGGTTTATTGAATAAAGATTAACTAGAAGTGTGAATACAATGCAGGTCATATATCAATCTTTGTAGTTTCATTTCACATAATTGTTTGTATTTGAAGTTTTTACTTCATTTGTTTTAACTATGTTGTAATTACAGATTTTAAGTCAGTCATATACTGTCTAAATGGGATGCTGAAACACAAATTACTTTCAAAGTTTTACCTCCAGATTCATATTATAATTCATTCTTAAAATGTTATATTGAAGTGCTGTAATTAACTGGTTTGTGATATCTTTCAGGTGAGAGATAAAGAATTCCGGCCAACAGTGGCTTGGCTTGACAACTTTATGCGTCGCTTTTGTTTATCTAAGAAGAACATGGGATTTCATAGCCTTGCTATGCTAAAAACCAAGGTAATTATGATGAGTTAAGGGTTTAAGAAATTTTGGAATTAGGTTTTCTTTCTTGAATGTATGACTTGCATCAAAAATGCATTGTACGCTATAAATGTTTAAGGCTTTATATGGTAATTTTTATTCCACCATACTAATATTCTTTAACTTTTTTCCTTAAGCCTGTACAGAAGGCAAATCCAACAGAAACTGCATCAGTTGAGAAGGGGGTTACACAAGAGGAAGTGTTCTCTGCACTTGGTTTCCCTAAAGACTTCACTGGTTTTAGGGAGAATCTTGAGCAAGGAATAGAAAATGGGGCCTCAGCAGGGGCTTCTGCTAGTGGGAAGCCAACTGGTACTGAAAATGGTGTAGTTGAGGTCATTATTAAACAAGAAGGTGATGTTTGTGAGAATACAGTAGACCCATTAGTTCTGAGTGATTGTGAAACCAGTGCACAACACAAAAGTGATATAAACTCAAGCAGTGATAAGACGAGCAATACTAGTGGTAAAGATACAAATGAGGTACAGGAAATAGATCCACTTCACATTGAGAATAATAAAGATATGGAAGTAGATCCCCTTAGTGAAAATGAGGAGCATGATGAGGACCAGAGGGATTGTGATAAAAATAAAAATGGTAAAGAAAATGATGATGATAAGCAGAAAGATAATGAAAATAAGACAGATGTGGAAGAAAGAGGTAAGATGAAAACTGAGAGTAAAGATAACACAAATGACAGTGATAGCAATGAGGATCCTGATGATATGTCAACCAATACCTCAAACCATAATGCAGGAGAAGTGGAAGATGAATTTACTTCAAATGAATTTGGAGACAGTAAGTTATTTTTATTATTTAAATGTGAGTTTTATGTAAGTAACTTGCTAAGTGATTACGTAGCTATTAGTTTCTAACTGTCGCAGTAGCTTAAATTTTGAAATTCAAGGTAGCTCTTCTATTGTTTTGGTGTAACAAGGCCCCACCCACTTTCGGGGAAGAATAGGTACAACACAGCTGAAGAGCTCAATTCGTTTCTGCAAGTCAGCGACTGGTAATTGGTTGTTTGTGCAGCTTTTTTTTATTTTTTTCACTGGATGGTTGTGGCTATTGCCATATTTGGTGAAGTATTCATTCCTTTTGTTAGCCTTCATGCTAATTACAATTAGCTTAGCTAGATTTGACAGACTTTTTTCTTGATTGTGACTTTTGATTATGTCTGACTCTAGTTCATCTAGTATCCAGTTTTGCAGCAAAGGCTGCAATACCAGACTAATGTCAGCCAGATACGACTCGCATACTATTTGTTGTCATTGCAGAGGGCAAATTTGTTCTTCTAATCTAACTTGTGAAGAGTGTAGGGATTGGGATCAGGGGAAATGGAAGACTGAGTGCACATCTTGACAAACTTCAAAGCAATAGGCAGAGAAAGGCTGCCGCTAGAGTCGAAGCTAGGGGTTCTGCTAGCCAGGTTTATTCTCCTGATGTACCTGTTCTGTCTGTGCCTGTGAATGCTTTTTCCCCCAATACCTGCCTTCCAACTCCATTACCTGGTTCCCAAACTTCCGAATCCAATGCCATCGCCAGCCTAGAAGTCAGGATAGACCAGAAATTCTGTCTTTTGGTCAATACTGTAGCCCAAATTGGGGCTTCAGTCAAGGGCCTCATGGACAAGATGGGAGGAGGTAAACCTGAGGTCCAAGGGAGGTTGGTGGGGTTTTCCCATGGGTAGTTGCCCCCTCAGCCGAGCTTGTTGTATGTAAATCCCAGGACTTGGTGTACAGCCACTGGAAAGGTGTCCAGCTGGAAGTGAATGCATTGTCATCTAGTGGTTCAGACTCCAGTGTGAACAAGGGTTGTAGTTGGCACTTGAGAAGGTATGCATCCACTGCTGAGCACACTTCCCAGCTGCCTCATAAGCAGCACAGAGAACAGGAGCATAGTCCCAAGCCTACCTGTAGCTTCATGGACAGTCCCAGTCGTTTGTCTCCTGAGCCTTTGGTTGGTAGAGCGCCAGGATTTGGCTCTGAAGTGGTCCTCCTCCTTTAGGAAGCATTTCGAGCTCTCAGTGTCTGAGTGTTCTCCTGTGCCCGCACGCCCACCTGTGTCTGTGCATCTACCTGTCTGCTTTGTGCCAGCATCTGTCAAGCTTTTAGCGCCACATTCTGGGTGCCGAACCCCACCTCTTCAGTCTGGCTCAGTGAGTTTGTTTACCCCTGTTGTTCAGGATATACTGGACTTAGCTACTTCTTCAATTTCATCTGATGATGAAGACATCAAGCAGGAGCAACCGACTGTGGCTTATGCAGCTCTCTTGAAATTCTTCCTTTTTTGTTTTCCAACCTTCTTCACTCCAGCGACCCCAACGTCTCCTGGTTCAGTGTTTGTGATGAGACAGCCTGCAGAGTCTTCCAGGCTGCCCAAGGTGGTTCTTTCCTCATCAAGGAAAGCCTTATCCAGGATTGATGGTTGGTTAACAGAGAAGAGGGATCTTGTCACGGCTGTTGAAAAGGAGGTATCTTTTGTATGCCACTGGAGAAGCTCCTTCCTTGGGAGATCCTGCCTCCTCCCAAGGGGACTTCCCCAGCCTGATTGATTCCACGCGTAGGTCAGAGTTTTTCTCTGCCAAGGTCATGTTTACATTGTCAGAACTGGACCATTTAGTTGTGACATATTCAGGGTCTTTGAAATCTTCAATTTCTTAGACAGGACTGTAGGGGCTTTAGCTAAGAAGACTGAAGACTGGGCCACTCTTCAAGAGAATTTTTCTTCGGACTGGCTGGGAGTCCTTTCATGTGCAGATAAGGTGATTAGGGATGGCTCCCAAGAACTGGGTGCCTTATATTCTGTGGGAGTTCTCAAGAAAAGGGAGCAGTGGTGTTTGTTTACCACAAAAAAATGGATCACTCCCTCCCAAAGGTCGGCTCTCTAGTTTGTGCCCTTGGACCCTTTTAGTGTGTTTTCTTTTGCTACAGTGGAACACATAGAAGTAGAATTACAGAAGAAATCAACTCAAGATCTGCTGGCACAGTCTACTAAGCGCCCCAAGGAGTCGGGACATGGTCCTACGGTCTCCTTTAGTGCAAGGACAGTCTCGCCCTTTCAAGGCGGCGGAGCAAAGTTTCAGCCCTGCCTGCGCACGAACCTTGGGTCAGTCCAGCCCGTTAAGAAATCCGCTAAACCCTCCTCTTGCAAGTGAGGATCCTGTCCTGTGTGTTCCTGTGGGAACCAGGCTTCTCCATTTTTGGGGCAAACAGGAAGCCAGGAATGTAGAGCCATGGGTCTTTTAAGTCCTCAGAGAGGGCTATTCCATCCCAATCAGGGAAAAACTTCCTTTAGTGTCATCGCCCATCAGCTTGACACCCTACTCGGTAGGCTCGGAGAGGTTTTTGGCCCTGTCAGAAGAGGTCTCTTCCCTGCTCAGGAAGAGAGCTGCAGAGGTGGTCGAAGACATAAGCACGGAAGGTGTCTACAACCGTCTGTTTGTAATCCCCAAGTCATTATTGGGGGCGTGGATGCCTAACTTGGACGTCAACACTGAATTTTTTTTTCAGACAAAATTCTCGATGGAAATGAACCGGTCAGTCCTGTCATCCATTCGCCAGGAAGATTGGATGGTGACCATCAATATGCAGGACGCATACTTCCTTGTCCAGTACATCCGGACTCCAGGAAGTACCTGCGGTTTGTGTTCCAGGGCAGTCTTTCAATATCAGGCTCTGTGCTTTGGCCTCTCAACAGCTCCTCAAGTATTCACCCGTGTTCTCGCCCTTCTAGCGAAGTGGCTCCATCTTATGGGGATCAACATCTGCCTGTATTTGGATGATTGGCTCCCCCTCATGAGCAAGATGCACGGAGACCTTCAGAAGACACTTCTCCTTGCCCTAGAATTGGGTCTTTTAATCAACCTGCAGAAGTCAGTTACTCTCGCCTCATCGATTCTCTCTTTAGAGATGAGGATTGACTCTATGATTTTTTGGGCTTTTCCATCCCACAAAAGAGTCCAATCCTGCCTTCGGACAGTACGAAACTTCCTCTCTCTCCCGTCCTGCTCGGCCAATGAATGGATGAGTCTACTGAGCGCTCTCTCATCCATTGAGAAGTTCGTACCTTTAGGTAGACTACACAAGAGTATTACAGTTCTTCCCAAAGGCCAGTTGGCACAGGAAGACTTTTTTGAACTCGTTCGCTTTCCCCATCATGCCCGAGATCAAGGAGGACCGTTGGTGGTGGCTCACAGAAGGAAGGTTTTTAATAGGGATGCATCCTCTTAGCCCCAAGCCCCCAACCTAACCTTATACTCAGATGCATTAGATCTGGGTTGGGGCCTCTTCTACAGAATATGGAAGTTTCCAGAATGTGGTCTCAGGACGAGAGAAAGCTCCACATCAGTGTAAAGAAGCTGAAGGCAGTTTGTTTGGCCCTCTGGTCTTTTGTAGTAGTGGCATTGGACAAAACAGTCGCAGTCCATGCAGACAATACGACTGCGGTGGCTTACATCAAGAAACAGAGGTACTCACTCATTCCTCCCTTTATGAAGTGGCCAAGGATCATCTCCTCTGGGCGCAGGGCAATCACACCAGGATTGTCATGCTTCATCCAGGGCAAATTAAATGTCCTGGTGGACAAGCTAAGTCACTGCAGACAGGTTCTACCTACAGAATGGACACTGAATCCGCAGGTGTGCACCAACCTGTGGAAACGGTGGGGAGACCTGTTTGCAATATTGATAAATCTTTGCCTTCCCTTGTATTGTTCTCCAACCCCGGATCCTCTGGCGTAGGCAACAGATGCAATGCTCCAGGACTGGTCAAACCTGGACGTGTATGCCTTCCCGCCATTCAGAATGGTGAAAGAAGTCATAAACAACTTTCTTTCCCACAGCAACACGTCAGTGACCCATGTAGCTTCATTTTGGCCGCAGAAGGAGTGGTTCCCAGACCTCAGGCTCCTGGTGGACTTCAAAAGACTTCTGCCACAGAGACAAAGTCTTCTCAGACAGCCACACTTCCTTCATTTCCACCAAGGCTTATCTGCTCTTGCTCTGACAGGCTTCAGACTGTCAGGAAGCTTGTTAGAGTGAAGGGCTTTTCAAGACCAGCTCAGATAGTGAAGAGGCCATCCATGCAAGCTGCAACTTGCACAACATCAAGCTAAATGAATCTAACATCAAAGAGCCCCTTTGTGAGAAGGGTCCTCAGGAACTAGATTCATATAGACCCAGTGACTGGTATGCAAACGATCCTGCAAAATGTGAGTTGGAAGGTGTAAAAGAAAGGAAACCAAAACTCCCTATGTGGCTTCTGGCAACTGCTAAAGTAGAAAATTATAATTTTTTAAGACTAGTAGATATCTTCAGAAGAAAGTAGGTTTCATTAAATTTGTAGATATTACAAGACTTGGGAAGAAGACTGTCCTAATTCATGCAGTCAAAGAGACAATGTGTCATGCTCAGTCATTTAAAAACAGATAGGAAATGGCCATGGGCATCAAGCATCACCTTAACTTTAGATATGGCTGAGAAGTGGTATTTATAATAGAGATTTGCATGATTTTAACAAAGAAGAAATTCTAGATGTGTCCAAAAGAAGTCTGGAAGGTACATATGGTTCCCAAAACATCAATAGTTATATTGTCATGTGAAGATCCAGAAATACAGTCAGTCTCCGGTTTACGAAGGGGGTTCCGTTCTGACGACATGTCGTAAGCTGAAAGTCGTCGTAAACCGGAAATATCGTCGAAAATTGTAAGAAAACATTGCTTTTAATCCTTTGAGTATCCTTTGGGTATCTTGAAAATGACATAACCTGCATTTTTAATGAGTCTTTCATAAAAAATCCATCAAAATTTTACCATTCTACTGTTTTGAAGCCAGAGAGAGAGAGAGAGTAAGAGAGACTGCCTCACCACTTATCTACCAGAAAAAGACTTGGAATTTCACAGAACTACATTGCTCTCCCATTTTTACTTTAAGTATCATCCTACATCAAATATAGCGTAAATTATTATCCTATTACTACTGTATTAATCTTTGAAATTATATTATTAACCCTTAAACGCCGAGCCTCTATTTACAAAAGTGTCTGTCGTATGCCGGCGGCGTTCGGGAGTTAGCGCCGAAGCGGGAAAAAAGTTTTTTTCAAAAAATCACAGCACACTTAGTTTTTAAGATTAAGAGTTCATTTTTGACTCCTTTTTTTGTCATTGCCTGAAGTTTAGTATGCAACCATCAGAAATTAAAAAAAATATCATTATCATATATAAATATTGGAATATATGACATTGCGAAAAAAAAATTTCATATATAATTGTTTACAAATCGCGCTCTGAGCAAAACGGTTAAAGCTAGTGAGTTACTTTTTTTCCATTGTATTGTACACTAAATTGCGATGAATTTGGTATATAACAAATTGTAAAACGATCAAAGCAACACAGAGAAAATATTATCACCAAATGATGCATGAATTCGTAACGCACAGACGTAAAAACAAGTTTTTTTCTAAAATTCACCATAAATCGAAATATTGTGCTAGAGACTTCCCGTTTGTTGCAAAATGAAGGTAATTGATTGAATATTATTAGAATGTAAGTGTTTTAGCTTACAATTTTAGTTTTTGACCATTTCGGTCGAGTTAAAGTTGACCGAAGGTCGAATTTTTTCTATTTATTGTGATTTATATGAAAACATTTCAAAACTGGTAAAAGCTACAACCATGAGTTATTTTTTGTTGTATTCTACATGATATTGTGCACATTTTCATGTATAACACTTTATGTAAGGCCTAATATAAAACGATGCGAAAATTACGACAAGGGGACTAAAGAAATTCTGAGATTTTCAGCAGAGTTACCACGAGCGGAGGTAAGGAAAAAGTTTTTTTTTTTTTTTTAATTCACCATAAATCAAAATATTGTGCTAGAGACTTCCCGTTTGTTGCAAAATGAAGGTAAATGATTGGATGTTACTAGAATCCAAGAGTTTTAGCTTACAATTGCGTTTTTCGACCATTTCGGTCAAGTCAGAGTTGACCTAAGATTGAAATTTTGGCAGTTATCGTGATTTATATGAAAATATTTCAAAACTGAGAAAAGCTACAACCACGGGTTGTTTTTTGTTGTATTCTACATGAAATTGCGCACATTTTCATACATAAAACTTTATGTAACGGCTAATACAAAATGGTGCAAAAATTACGACAAAGTGATGGAAGAATTTCTGAGATGCATCGCTGATGCTCTGTAAAGCAGAAGAAAGAAATTGTGCATGCGCCGCTGGGTAACGCTTGTAAACAAAACAACAGCGTGATCCGTGAACTCCCAGCATCCCTCAAGATGCGTGATTTAAAATCTTTCGCAAACTAGGCCTATAACTTTTTCCGTGAATATTTAAAAAACTTTTTGTATTTGACGTACAGAGAGAGAGAGAGAGAGAGAGAGAGAGAGAGAGAGAAAATTGCCACTACGACTTACATTCAGCCATTCTTGTGCTGGCACGGGATTCTTGTGCTGGCACGGGCAAGAGAGAGAGAGGGTTTATCTCTTTAATCCCTCGAGGAATGTTAATCCATTTCTCTTTACTGCAACTGACAACAACAAAAAATTGGTTTTTTTTTTCTTTGTCTTCCAAAGATGTAGGCTACTACTACTTTTACTAAGCATTTTGAAGCACCATGAACACACACACACACACACACACACACACAGTGTGCATAGGTAAAGAGACTCAAATTAGCAGTATCTTTTCCAGAGAGAGTGAAGGGCTGAACTTAGTATCTATTCATAATATATCTATCCATGCTCTACATCATGAGCCAGTACGTATATGTACAGGAGCCTTCCGCTCACCTCCAACTGTCTCTATCCTAGCAGAGGCAGGCCAACTGCCTCTAAAATATTACAGAGATCTAATTACTTTAAGAAGAGGTTTATCCCTTCAAGCAGGCACATCTCCTGTTTCAAATAAATTTCTCAATCAAAATACAAATAATAACCCAGATCAAAACTCATTTACTAAAACAACTAATCATCTGTTGAATTTACATAACATGATACCAAATTTACCCAAGAAATAAATCTGATCACACCATGGACACTAAAAGGGCAAAAATATGCATATACTTATCATATCTTTCAAAGAAATATATGTTCAATACAGAAATGTACCATCAACATGCCATGGAACACATAAGATGGAAGGGTAATCCCTTCATAATCTACATAGATGGATCCAAAAATGAAGCTGGAGTGGGCTCATCAGCCTATTCAAGTGATAAAATTATCCAAATGGGCCTTCCTCTAATATCATCAGTATTTACAGCAGAATTAACAGCTATACAATTGGCTCTCAAGATTATAACAAAAAAAGGAATTCCTTCAGCACTCATATTGAGCGACTCAAGAAGTGCAATTGAAGCAATAGGATCATTTAAATCAAGTAATCACCTTGTCCAAAATATCCAACGGGAAATTCATCAGTTAATTACAAACGGCCTTCAAATTCACATTTGTTGGATCCCAGGCCATGTAGGCATTGAGGGTAATGAGAAAGCAGATAAAGCTGCTAAATTGGCTTGTACAATCCCCCAAATACTACGAAAGCCCCCATAGCAGACTGGCTAGCATCAGTTAAACCCTTAATTTATAGGGATTGGCAAAATGATTGGACAAATATACCCCCTCAAAATAAACTAAAACAAATTAAAAACGAAGTTAAAAAGTGGCATTCTTCTACCCAAAAGCAAAGAATTAAGAAGTAATTTTAACAAGACTCAGAATAGGACATTCCAGACTCACACATGGTCATCTGATGTCTACTCCGCACACGAACCCAATAACTTGTGAAAGATGTAACATCCCAATAACAATCAAACATATCTTGATTGACTGTCCCAGATGGCATCATGAAAGAAATACTTATTTACAAAATAAATCAATAAAGGATATTCTAGCAGAAGGTAATAACTTTTCAATTAACCCTTAAACGCCTGTTGGACGTTTTAAACGTCGTCAAAAATTGTCTGTCGAATGCCGAGTGGACGCTAAAACGCCAACTGAAAATGCTTTTTTAAATATTCGCGGAAAAAATAATTATAGGCCTAGTTTATGAAGATTTCAAATCACACGCCTTGGCGGATGCTGGGAGTTCACGGATCCAGGTGTTGTGTTGTTTTTGAGCATCACCCAGACGCCGCATGCGCCGAATTCCCTCCTACTCACGCCAGATAGCATCAGCGCCGGACCTTCTTGCGGGAGCGATATTTTGACGCAGACGTGTTTTGCAGAACTTTGGCGAGTGTTTGCGATTCGTGCTGCAACAGGACGTTTATAGATAAGTCACAAAGCGCCAGTGAGCGGTGAGGCGAGTTTTAGACTGGGATGCTGGAGAAGGACCCAGCAACCAAAGTGAATTTTAACATTCGTCAACTTTGACTCAACCGAAATGATCAAAAACGCATCCGTAAGTTTAATTATTACATTCGAGTAACAATCAATCATTTACCTTCATTTTGCAACAAATGGAAAGTCTCTAGCACAATATTTAGAATTTTGGTGAATTTTTTGAAAAAAATTTTCCTCCGCTCCGCGCGTTAACTCCGCTGAAAATCCTATCATTTCTTGCGCCAGCTTGCCGGGACTTTTTTCGTCGTTTCATATTATTCGTTACATAAAGTGTTATACATCAAAATGCGCAATTTCATGTAGAATACAACAAAAAATATATCATTCCTTTAGCTCTTCACAGGTTTTTAATATTTACATCGAAATCACGATAACTGACAAAATTTTAACATTCGGTCAAATTTGATTCGACCGAAATGATCGAAAAACGCATCCGTAAGCTATAATTATTACATTCGAGTAACAATCAATCATTTACCTTCATTTTGCAACAAACGGAAAGTCTCTAGCACATTATTTAGATTTTTGGTGAATTTTTGAAAAAAATTTTCTTTTTCGCCGCGCGTGGACTCCGCTGAAAATCCTGTCATTTCTTGCGTCAGTTTGCCGTAATTTTTTCGCCGTTTCATATTATTCGTTACATAAAGTGTTATACATCAAAATGTGCGAAATTTCATGTAGAATACAAAAAAAAATATGTCATTCCTTTAACTCTTCACAGTTTTTTAATATTTTCGCCGAAATCACGATAACTGACAAAATTTTAACATTCGGTCAACTTTGACTCGACCGAAATGATCGAAAAACGTATCCGTAAGCCATAATTATTACATTCGAGTAACAATCAATCATTTACCTTCATTTTGCAACAAACGGAAAGTCTCTAGCACAATATGTAGATTTTTGGTGAATTTTTGAAAAAAAAAATCTTCCTTCGCTCATGGCCACAAGACGGACTCGCTGAAAATCCTGTCATTTCTTGCGTCAGCTTGCCGTAATTTTTTCGCCATTTCATATTATTCGTTACATAAAGTGTTATACATCAAAATGTGCACAATTTCATGTAGAATACAACAAAAAATATATCATTCCTTTAGCTCTTCACAGTTTTTTTATATTTACATCGAAATAACGATAAATAGAAAAAATCAACCTTCGGTCAACTTTAACTCGATCGAAATGGTTCAAAAAGGCAATTGTAAGCTAAGAAACTTACAGCCTAGTAATATTCAATCAACTTCCTTCATTTTGGCACAATTGGAAAGTCTCTAGCACAATATTTAGAATTTTGGTGAATTTTTGAAAAAAACTTTTTTTTTTACGTCCTCGCATTACGAATTCATGCATCATTTTGTGATAATATTTTCTCTGTGTTGCTTTAATCGTTTTACAATCTGTTATATACCAAAATCATCGCAATTTAGTGTACAATACAACTAAAAAAAATTAACTCATTAGCTTCAACCGTTTTCCTTACAGCGCAATTTGTATACAATTATATACAAGTTTTTTTTTTCCTGTCATATATTCCAATATTTATATATGATAATGATATTTTTTTTTATTTCTGATGATTGCATACTAAACTTCAGGCAATGAGAAAAAAGGAGCCAAAAATGAGCTCTTAATCTTAAAAACTAAGCGCTGTGATTTTTGAAAAACTTTTTTCCGTCTTCGGCGCTACCTCTCGGAGGCCGCATACGGGAGACGTTTTTGAAAATAGGGTCACAAGTTAAAGGGTTAATAATATCATTCTCTTCTTAAAGAAAATTAAATTGATGAGTAAAATATAATCTTCCCCTTTTTTCCCTCCCTTCTTTTTCTTTTTTTTTTTTTCTTTTCCTCTTTATTTTTTTTTTATTTCCCCCCCCTTTTTTTATTATTTATGTATTTGACTACTTAATTTTTTATGTACTCTTTCCCCCCTTCTTTTCCCAGCCTGAGAAGAACCCTAAAAGAGTTCAGAGGTCTGGTTAAACAAATCATTTATAACTAACTAACTATTCCTCATTCTACCTTTTGGCAAGAGAGAGAGAAAGAGAGAGAGGAAGGAAGAAAGGGAGAAACTGATCTTCTGCCCTTAGTATGCTTTGAAATTGCATAAATGTTGTAATTTCAGTATACTACTATTATTATTATTTAATCTTAGTAATATTTGAAAATTAGCATTTATTATTAGTTAAGTCATTTATATATCATACAAACATGGTTAGTCGTCATCTCCCACAAATTTGTTAGAAAAATCTTACACAGTCATTCTCTCTCTCTCTCTCTCTCTCTCTCTCTCTCTCTCTCTCTCTCTCTCTCTCACGTCGGAGAGTGAGAGAGAAAAAAATAGTACGCACCCTCTTTATAGTGTATGCAAAGCCCGTGAGGTACAAGCTTTGTGATTGGTTAAAATCTCACCCTTCCTGCCAATAGCATGTCATCAAGGAGGGCGGGAAGGGGAAGAGGGGGTTGTCATGGAGAGAAGGAGTTGCTACGAGCTCTGTTATTGGCTACTTCTAATCCCCCGAGCCGGTATTGTCATAAGCCTACGTCAAAGCAATAAAAAAAATTGTCACGCAAGCGATGATGGAATTGTAGTATATTTTTGTTTATATACAGTAATCGATATCTCTCTGAAGGATATATGCAGTACAGAGAGAGATATGGGCGGTTGGCCTTACTTAAATCTCAAAAGTGAAATTATTCGAGGAGAGAGAGAGGTTGTTGTTGTTGTGGTTCCCCAGACTCTGTTATGCCAGGAAGCCTGCACCGCGCAAGAAGGACACCACGCTTACTGGATCTGACCATAACTGTGTGGTAGTGTGGATGTTGTGTTGTTGTCTAAGGGCTGCCAAGTTAGGGCAGTCTACTAAGAGATGTGTAATTGTGTGGGGACTAACTTGGCAGAGTGGACATATGTCTGTTTGGGTGTTGTCTATGTGTGTTTGTAGGTGTTTAGTGATTGGTGATGACCACAGCGAAGTCGAGTCAGGTGTACTCTCTCCAATCTTGAGAGCTGTGTTTCTGTGCTGCTTATGTTGGGTGGGGTGCCGCTAGTATTTTGTTGTTGGGAAGGTTATTAAGTGCTTGTCTGGTGAGGTGAGTATGGATGTGCTTTTTGTTTTGTGTGCTGTTTGTGGGTGGTGGTATAGAATTCAAGATATTTGTATAGTGTCTGTGTGGTGTATTCGCTATTTGCCTGTGTGTTGGAGGGTGGTCGTGAAGGTAATAGCATGGGCTGTTTGTGTTGTTTATGACCGATGCCAAGAATTGTGTGCCTCTCATGTCTAAGTGTTGCCTGATGGTGAGAATTTTGGTTTCGCGTGTAAGTGTTCTGTTGGTGTGGATTGTGTACTGCCAAGGATGATTCTCAGAGCTGTGTTTTTGTATTATTTGTAGTTTGTTTAGTTGTGTGTTGATATGGCAGGGTGCCAGGCTGGGCTGGCGAGTTTATTATGGAGCGGATGTATTGTTTGTATACTGTGATGAGCGTTTCTTTTTGTTGTCCAAATGTTGTGCCTGTTAGTGATCTTAGTGCATTTAGTCTAGGTCTGCATTTCTTGATGATGTTACTGACATGTGGAGCAAATGACATTGAAGTGTTGTATGTGACTCCTAGGATTTTTGTTTCGTGTGTGTGTGGAATTGTGGTGTTGTTCAGCGTTGCTGTGGGTCTATACTGATGTTCTTTGTTGTGACTAGTGAGTAGTGTACTTGTGGATTTTGTTGGTGCTATCTGTAATCTGTTTTGTGTGAGCCAGTTTTCAAGTTGTGTTATGTAAGTCTGTACTTGTGTGGAGCATACGTTTTTGTCTGCATGTATTGATATGATTGTTAGATCGTCTGCATATGAGGAGATGTATATGTTGTTAGGTGGTGTTGGTATGTCATGCATGAATAGGTTAAAAGTGTTGGGGTCAGGACGGAGCCTTGTGGGACGCCTGTTCGGGAAGTTTCTGATTTTGGATGACTCGCCATTGTAGTGTACAAATGCTTGTCTGTCTGTTAAGTAATTGGCGAGCCAGCGTTTGGTGTTGTTGTGTAGTGTGGTGTTGTAAACTTTGTTGATGAGAAGTGGTCTAGAGATGGCGTCAAAGGCTTTACTTATGTCTATTGTGATTAGCAGTGTTCTTTGTGGTGGGCGTCTGGAGTTAATGCCATCTTGTATTTTTTGTGTAAGGTTGGTGAGTAGTGTTGTTGTGGAGTGGTGTGGTCTGTAGCCATGTTGAGTGGGTGACAGTGGTATGTGTGGTGTGGTTTTGCTTACCGATGTAATCACTTCATTCAACCTCTCTCTCTTCGCAACCCCACTGCGAAGAGAGAGAGGTTGAATGAAGTGATTACATCGGTAAGCAGTTTTATGATTTCACGGGATTTTAATTTAACTTTCATTGATACTTTGCTATGGTTACCTTAATATTAATATTTTGAAATTAGTAAATAATTTTTTCATCATAAAAAATGTATATAGTCATGAATGAAAATAAAATAAAAATCAGTAATTAGTGAATATTGACCTATGAAAAAATCTGCGAATGTAAATTTTCTTCCGTCGTATGCATTGGACACAGAGTCATCCCAAATATTACTGTAGAGAATCATAAGGAAACTTTAATCCTTTGGGTGTCTTGAAAACAACGAATCCTGCATTTACATTGAGTTTTTCATCATAAAACTCTCCAGATATTGACCATTCTGCTGTTTTGGATGCATATTTCTTCCGATCGTCGTCGGACTGGCGTCATCCGAAATACCGTTGAAAATTTAAGAGAACCTTACTTTTAATCCTTTGGGTGTCTTGAAAACAACGAATCCTGCATTTATATTGAGTTTTTCATAATAAAAACCCTCCAAATATTGACCATTCTGTTGTTTTGGATGCCTATTTCTTTGGATTGGTGTCGTCGCCCGAAATACCATCGAAAATCGTAAGGAAACCTTATTTTTAATCCTTTGCGTGTCTTGAAAACAATGAATCCTGCATTTATATTGAGTTTTTCATAATAAAAACCCTCCATATATTGACCTTTCTGCTGTTTTGGATGCATATTTCTTCAGATCGTCGTCGGACTGGCGTCGTCTGAAATACCGTCGAATATCGTAAAATACGGGGGGTTTACTTTAGAGGTATTTCTGGATCTTCAAATGTCAGTACAGTATAACTATTAATGTTTTGGGAACCATATGTACCTTCCAGACTTCTTTTGGACACATCTAGAATTTCTTCTTTGTTAAAATCATGCAAATCTCTATTAAATACCACTCCTCTGCCATAACTGAAGTTAAGGTGATGCTTGATGCCCATGGCCATTTCCTTATCTGTTTTTAAATGACTGAGCATGACACATTGTCTCTTTGACTTTGCATGAATTAGGACAGTCTTCTTTCCAAATTGTGTAATATCTCCAGATTTAATGAAACCTACTTTCTTCTGAAGATATCTACTAGTCTTAAAAAAATTATAATTTTCTACTTAAGCAGTTGCCAGAAGCCACATAGGGAGTTTTGGTTTCCTTTCCTTTACACCTTCCAACTCAGATTTTGCAGGATCTTTTGCATACCAGTCACTGGGTCTATATGAATCTAGTTTCTGAGGACCCTTCTCACAAAGGGGCTCTTTGATGTTAGATTCATTTAGCTTGATGTTATGCAAGTTGCAGCTTGCATGGATGGCCTCTCACTATCTGAGCTGGTCTTGAAAAGCCCTTCACTCTGACAAGCTTCCTGACAGTCTGAAGCCTGTCAGAGCAAGAGCAGATAAGCCTTGGTGGAAATGTAGGAAATGTGGCTATTTGAGAAGACTTTGTCTCTGTGGCAGAAGTCTTTGGAAGTCCACCAGGAGCCTGAGAAGGTCTGGGAACCACTCCTTCTGCGGCCAAAATGAAGCTACATGGGTCACTGACATGTTGCTGTGGGAAAGAAAGTTGTTTATGACTTCTTTCACCATTCTGGATGGCAGGAAGGCATACATGTCCAGGTTTGACCAGTCGTGGAGCATTGCATCTGTAGCCCATGCCAGAGGATCCGGGGTTGGAGAACAATACAAGGGAAGGCAATGATTTATTGACGTTGCAAACAGGTCTATCGATGGCTTTCCCCACCGTTTCCACAGGTTGGTGCACACCTGCGGATTCAGTGTCCATTCTGTAGGTAGAACCTATCTGCAGTGACTTAGCTTGTCCACTAGGACATTTAATTTGCCCTGGATGAAGCATGTGACAATCCTGGTGTGATTGCCTTGCACCCAGAGGAGGAGATCCTTAGCCACTTCATAAAGGGAGGAGTGAGTGAGTACCTCCCTGTTTCTTGATGTAAGCCACCGCAGTCGTATTGTCTGTGTGGACTGCGACTGTTTTGTCTAATGTCACTACTACAAAAGACCAGAGGGCCAAACAAACTGCCTTCAGCTCCTTTCATTGATGTGGAGCTTTCTCTCATTCTGAGACCACATCCTGGAAACTTCCATATTCTGTAGAAGAGGCCCCCAACCCAGATCTGATGCTTCTGAGTATAAGGTAAGGTGGGCTAATAGGATGCAGCGACTTCCTTATTAAAAACCTTCCTTCTGTGAGCCACCACCAACGGTCCTCCTTGATCTCGGGCGTGATGGGGAAAATAAACGAGTTCAAAAGAGTCTTCCCATGCCAACTGGCCTTTAGGAAGAACTGTAATACTCTTGTGTAGAGTCTACCTAAAGGTACGAACTTCTCGATGGATGAGAGAGTGCTCAGTAGACTCATCCATTCATTGGCCGAGCAGGACGGGAGAGAGAGGAAGTTTCGTACTGTCCGAAGGCAGGATTGGACTCTTTTGTGGGATGGAAAAGCCCAAAAAATCATAGAATCAGTCCTCATCTCTAAAGAGAGAATCGATGAGTCAAGAGTAACTTACTTCTGCAGGTTGATTAAAAGGCCCAATTCTAGGGCAAGGAGAAGTGTCTTTTGAAGGTCTCCGTGCATCTTGCTCATGAGGGGGAGCGTAGGAGCCAATTGTCCAAATATAGGCAGATGTTGATCCCCATAAGATGGAGCCACCTTTGAATACAGTAAGACATCTTTGGTACCCATTTACATCGGGAAGCTTACTCCTTTCCTCATTCTATGTTTTGAAAGTGATCAGTGAGATGGATCATTCCACTTCTATGGTCCTGTGGTGCCAGTGACAGTATGACATCTCTGTTGCCTCCATAAAGACTAGACTTTCAACCCAGTGCCAATGACACTTTCGTTAGCTTCGAGTTGGCTGAGAAAGTGTCCAGTTTCTCTGACTAGTGAGATGATCAGATGAGTCTACCCCACAACTTCTTGGTGGACATCAGTATGTTTCGGACCAGAGGTCCTTGGACTCCTTTTCTTTGGATCCTATGGTGGATGCTCAACAAGTCATATAGTTCACCCAGCTCTTGAGGGACAGGTATCATCTTAACTAAGTTGTGCGGCTGCAAGGAGAAGCATGTTTGGGACTGGTCTCCTCCCTTTCTCCTGTCTTCCTTCCTCTTCCAGTCGGCAGAGGACAGTGAACGAGCTGTCACGTGCTGGACTGGTGTGCATGCGGGTGATCTAGATGACTGAGTATCCTATCTATAATCTAGCTCTTATTTGGATTAGTAGATGCAAATCCTTCCATCTCTCTAGCATGGGGAGAGAGGAACTGAGTATGAACAAACCAGTTGGTTATTCTTAGCTTTATAGTGTCTTGACCCTGTGGGTATTCCGAGTCACTCAGAATAAGTAGAGCATTTCAAACCGTCAGTGTTATCGTATAGCTTAAACTATTCGAAACATACTGACCTAATCATAGCCTAAGTCTTATACTACGACACCCAGGTTACTTCATTCTTATGATAGTTCAAATTGTGATTATATCAATACATTGCGTTGTGTATATGAACTAAACAAACTATATTGACTTGCTGTTGGCACATTGAATGTTCCTGGCTTTAAATACAGTAGTCAGATTGGTGTGAGCTTAATCTCTATTTCATGACCCCCATCGAAAGCACACCTCAAGAGATTCTCCTTACATTTAGATGTGCATATCTCCTAAAGGAAGTTTTCCTTAAATGTACTTTAAAATGAATAGGAATACTTAAGTGGATTTGTCGGCACCGACAATTATGGCTGCATTCTTGAGTCCCCACTAGCTCGAACCACTATGTATCAAGGTTATGAAGAGACTGACTTCACGGCCGTCTTTGACCGACACCAAACCTTCAAGTAACCACTGGACAAACAACCGATGCTGGTAGTTAAGCATTATTACACGTATACTTACAATTAAACACACGAAACAGCCAAGACAACGCTTTTCATTACTAAATACAAACACAACAAAACATAATATCCTTCTTCTACGTAATACGCATTTCCACTTTACGTAAATTTAAAGAGAATACATAAAAATATACCGCAACTTGCAGAAAAGTACAATCTCTCTTGTCGAAGTTTCGACAGTGGGTTCATCCAAACCTTTTTGAATAAAGGATATTACATTCCTTTAATTTGAAATGCCCAGAAGTCTGACGATTGAACATTTCTCTTGTTCAATAGATCAGAGGTATGGTCTCCCTCCTTTGCTCTTTCATGACTAGAAAGAGATTACAGACTGAGGGTTTGTAGTTGTGTAGGAACAAATGACAAATTTTAGAACAATTTTTACTTTCCCTGACACACAAACCTGAGGTCTTTATATTAAGGATCCACCTCTTACCACCCCTCATTCCCTTAGCTGGGCCATTCCCTTAGCTGGGCCAAAAGTTAAACTGCGTAGAACTGAATGTCCACCAACTTGTTGGGTGGTGCTTCTGCCTCTACCATCAGTAACTGTTACCATAACCACCTCGCAAAGGTTTAATGGCCAGATTTCCAGTTTGCTGAAAGTGGAACAGGGTAATGGCCTCTTGGAATCACAGAATGTGTGGCTCTCTCAGATGTTCCTCAGCTGTGTACCAGGGCAAGTAGGCCATTAACTGCAGTTGGTGTTGTCAGCGGGGTCTCTTTCCAGTCAGAACTTTTGTTCAGCAAGTAGTAGACTTCCTCATTTTTCTCTGCAGAGAGAAACGACTTTCCGTGCCTTCCATCAAGAGCTACAGAGCCGCCTTGAGTGCAATTCTGCATATGAGGAATGTCGATCTTTCTTCTTCGTGGGAAATCTCAATGCTTCTCAAGAACTTTGAGCAGTCTTGTCCTCCAACAGAACTGAGACCACCCAGTTGGGACCTGACTTTGGTACTGAGCAGCCTCACCCATGCTCCATTTGAGCCTTTACGCCATGCATCAGACAGGAACCTGACTCTCTAGACAGTTTTTCTGTTGGCCCAGGCCTCTTCGAAATGAGTTGGTGAACTCCATGGCCTGTCCTTTAATGTTAAACATACGAGGGGTTGGATGTCCGTAGCCTTCAAATTTGTCCCAGAATTCGTGGCTAAGACTCAAAACCTCTCTTCTCATGATGACAGATTTGAATCCTTTTCCATTCCGTCTCTTAATGACTTTGTTGACAACGATCCAGACAAATTGCTCCTTTGCCCTGTCAGAGCACTACGCTGCTATCTGAAAAGGACTCGCCATCTCAGACTGGGGTGCCAAAGACTTTCTTAGCGCTGGCTGGAACAAGAAAGAATTGTCCAAGAATACGATCTCCTTTCGGCTTTGTGAAACTATTAGACAAGCTTATGGTTCGACTTCATGCCCCATTCCTAACACAATGCATGCAAGAGCACATAGTGTTAGCCCTTCTTTGGCTTTCAAAAAGAATTTGTCTCTTCAAAGGATTTTGAAGGCTGGCACTTGGCTCCGTCAGACCACCTTCACTTCTTCTGTCTGTGGGACGTTGCCCACAGGTCCTTGGATACTTTTTCCTTGGGTCTAGCGGTGGTTGCTCAGCAGGTTGTGTAACTCCTCCAGTGCCCATAGTGGGACAGTTTGTAGCTTACCTAAGATGATGGTATGGAAGTGAAAATGAATGAGAGAGAATTTTCCTTCCTCTTGTCTACCCAGCAGGCAATGAGAAATCAGTCCACCATGTGCTGGATCGGGTTTGATATAGGTGAGACTGTGGACTTTTTTTTTTTTTTTTGAGTTTTGCTTATTCCTACATAAATATTAACCCTTAAGGGATGGGCTAAATATATCAAGCACACCCCCAGACCATGGCAAACTTTAATGTTGGCCAATTTAAGAAAAAAAAACATCAGTTGAAAGAGGAAGATATGTAAATGCCAATGGTGTAAGAAAAAAAATTCAAACATTTTTTCCTGCCTGCCACAGGAAGTTGAAAGTGACTTATTTACAACCCTGTGTGTGGCCTTTCTTACAAGATACTTGTAAAAATGTGTTAATTTTACCAAGTTATGCATGTTTTTTCTAATAATTTATTTTATTTTATTTTGTAAAATTATAATTACAGCTCACACAGTATCATAACAGATACGAACTAAACTCAGTAACAAATTCTGAGTATGTTTGTTGTAAAATATTTACGAGATTTACTGAGATGCAGTAACCTTTTTGTGAGGTATAAATGTTTTTTCTAATATTTCTTTGTGCTTTGCAAAATTACAATTGTAGCTGACATAGTATCATAAAAGATAACTAAAACGAACAGCAACCCCTGGGTATATTTATCAGCAAATAAATAAAAAGATGTCCTGGAGCTGCAGAGAGGCAGTACATTCCCCTCTGAAATCTCAAGGCATGCTGATCAATGTCTCTCCTGTGCTGAGCTATTATAGTTGCCATTAGTCATTTATGGACTATTGAAGTGCTATGAACATCTTTCATGCTAAATTCATCCAAACTGAATGGCGCATAATATAAAGTTTCATATGAGTTATCCCGTCCATCACTCAAAACCTGTTATAGATACTCATATGACGCTTCCTGTCTTTTAAGGGTCAAAACTTTTGCAAAAGCAAGTCCCTCAATCTCTCTAGCAAGGGGAGAGGATTGGTAGCAAACTATTGGTGGTTACGAAGGTTTGTTATCTACAAATATAGTTCTTTAACTTCCTTTTACATTGTCTCATCACATTGTACGAAGGCCCAGAAGTCTGACTGTTAAAGAATCACTTATTTATCGTGTCAGAGGCTTTGGTTCCTGTCCATAGGTTTCTATAAGCCAGGAAGAGCTACCAGGCGTGCTGAACCTCCAGTCAGTTCCAGACTTTCTTTCCTTCCTCCAAAAGTGGGTCTGTCGATAAGTTAAGACCCAGGTTTGTTCTGCATATGAACAAATGACAAATTTTAAAATCAATTTGTGTTTTTCATAGCTAAAAAAACCTGCTATCTTAACTTACAGGGCCCACCTCTAGCCACCCCTAATTAAGTTCCCTGGTCTGGAAGAAACTGAGGCATCATCTCTTTGATTCATAAGCAAAGGAGGTTGACAGTTGCCACCTAGGCATATCAGCCTACTTTGTCACCACCAATTCCTTGTTTGTTTTCTTTTTACCACTTCCCAGCTGGCACTAGAAGAATTATCCATAAGGTAAAACCGCAGGTTTGTTAGTTACGTAAAATACAAATTGATTAGAAAATTTGTTATTTTAATGAAATGCTGAAATTGATCAGAAATGGAGAGAGCTCATCAGGTTGTAGAAACATCTTTAGAGGATAGGTCTTGTAAGACTTAAGTTAGAGGGATGCATGTCTTGTCTGCTTCCCTGTTTAGTGTTTAGGTCCTCTGTTGCTTCTCTTTGATCTGGCATTCCAAATGCAGGGCGTTAGATTTGATAGTTTTTTTTTTTTTTTTTTTTTTTTTTGCATGATAATATTAATTTTTCATTTCTGTGCTACCCTCCCAAGAGTCTTGGTAAGTTGGGTTTTATTTTTCCCTGCTTCGGAGGAACGGTTAACGCCCCCTCTTTTTTCTTGCCTTGTCCTTGGCATGTCCTGCCTTACTTCCTCGTGGCTTGGAGTAATAGGGAACCGAAACATGTCAGACAGCAGTGTGGATTTGTGCCTGTTGTGTGGGAATGAGCTATGTAATTACGTGGTAAGTTACTTATATAAAAATGACATTTTATGATAAAATAAAGTTTTATATACTTACCAAGTAATTGAAGAGTGGGAGCCCTTCCCTCCTCCCCTCTCATGGACATTACAGCATAAACAAATTGATCCTTCTTGCTGTGGTGTTCCTCTTCTTCCCTGAAAGTGGGCGGGCTAGCTACTTACACCAAAAGCACAACAAAAAAAAGAGTTGCTACTGCGAATTTTCAAATTTTAGCTGCCAGTTAATAGAAATTAATAGCTATGTAATTACTTGGTAATTATATATAAAACTTTATTATAAAAATGTCATTTTTATTTTTATTTATAATTCAGTAATACCATTGAAGTCTCATTGCTAGACTATAGAGTTTAAAGAGGTGTTTTTGAGTGCTTGGTAAAAATCAGAACAGGACAATTCATAAAGTTTTTAACAGTCAGGAGAGAAACGACCTAAGATACCAGCTGAAAAGTAAGAGACTGAAAGCAGATGATTAAGGTTAAAGGATGTTCTCAATAATTGTTAGTTCTGCTCAAGTTGCATTGTGTAAGGCTCGCTGTTAGTGGTAAAACTGGTTATCTGGTATTTTAAATATATGATATACACTTCACATATTTTCTTGCTTGGTAAAACCATGAGAAACCTGATTTACTGTACATTTACTAATCACTAATCTTAAGTAATAGGCTGTAACTTTTTTTTCTTTAGGTGGAGATGAGAATAACTCCAAAAAAAAAATAAGAACAAAAAGTGAGATTCCAGAGAATGACGAAGAAAAGGAATCCAAGGAGGAGGATGAATGCATTTTATATTCAAAGGAAGAAAATAATTACTATAATAAGAATTTTGAAAGTAAGTTTTATAATCTTGTTTGCTTCCAAAATGGTCCTTCATATATCTATCTTTTTATGTAATAATTTCCATATAATTTCATGGAACCTTTGTCATAAAGAAAACTCTAGCTTGGTTTATCATTGATTTCAAGGCATACAGAAACGCCTGACATCATCAGTGGTCCGTTGCTCATCTTGCTTTGAGCAAGTCAATCATCAGCTTCCAAGTTTAGTGAACACTCACCCAGTGCTTGGGATTTTTCTCTGTAAGGTATGCTGCATTATTTTTGTATGGTTATTATGTGATACATATTGTCACTATGAAATAATTTGGTCTTTTGATACACTACAGTATATATATACAGTATAGTATAAATTTGTTAGTTTCCTAGTTTATTGTTATTACAGGTGAACCTTTGCTAATCCTAGAGAGTTCAAGATTGGTAAAAATCCCAAGTTCAGAAGGATTGCTGCTAAACAAAAATTAGCCATCTCATAATCCATTTAAAATGTCATGTACTATATATACTGTACTGTAATTGTGTAATTTATGACTTTGTTATATCAGAGTGCCACCTCCCCAAATATTATTTCATCATAATATTCTCCAAGCAGAATGTATGTCATGATTTTCTTGGTAGTCTATTCTTAGGCTAGGCTGTATTTTTTAAATGAACCTTACCTCTCCATTATATAGCTTTTACTTTACGCCAGCAGGAGTTAGATTACAAAAGAAAAACGATAACACTCGGTTTTTTATGAAATCCATTTTCTATCCATCTTCTTCCCTCACCCACCACCAGGGGACCAATAGGTACAAACAGTCATAGCAGGTCAGTCTATTTCTGTCGCCGGTTTCAATAGGAGGTAGACAGATTGTTAAATGTACTCTGTTTTCTGATGGTTTGTTTTAGGATTTTCTTTGATTTTATTTTGAATATATTTGATCAGTAATAACCTGCAAGATAAGATTTGCCGTGATAGGCATTATTTCAGTTTTATTGACCCTCATGAGATGTGTGTACTGCTGAGAAAAGCATTGTGATTGGAATAATTGATGTGAAGTACAGGCAGTCCCCGGTTAATGGTGATCCGGTTTTATGGCGCTTGTTTAGTGACGAAAATCGGCAATTTTCGGCACTGATAAGCCGAAAAAGCGTCAGATATCGCCGATTTTCGGTGATCATCACACCCCCAGAACGGAACCCCTGCCGATAACCGAGGACTGCCTGTATAGTCTAACAAAATCATGCAGAAATTGGTAGTGAGTGAAGAAGAGAGCTTGTGGTTGTGGTATAAACAACTAAAAACAAGGAGATAGGTCTCATAAAGCGTGTTAAACAGTGAGTATTTGTCTGCTCCGTCTTTTAGTCACTGGATAGGTCCTCTGCTGCTTCTCTTTGAAGTGTTACTCCAATTAAACTTCCCATTAATTCAGGGCATTAGGTTTGATAGAATTAAGTAATTTTTTATGTTCACTTGGCATAAGTTTCACATGATTTTTTTTTCACTACCTGCCCTTAGTCTTGTTTAAGTTCAGGTATATCCCCGCTTTGGAGGAAGGGTTGTTGCCCCCGCTTTTGGCCTGCCTTGTCATGTCTTGCTCCTTCTGGGCCTGGAGCAACTGGGAACCGGGACATGTCAGAAAGTTGTGTAGACCTGCGCCGTTTGTCTCCTTCTGTTCGGTCTGCAGTCAGTGGTGCCAGTTCCAATTTTCGCAGTGCTAGGTCTGATGCCAGAATTCATTCTTTGAGAGGATTGCTCGAGAGAGAATAAGAGGAGTCACCTGATGTTTTTCCAACTTTAGTTTTTGTACATGAAACTTACCCGTCAGATATATACTTAGCTATAGTCTCCGACGTTCCCGACAGAAATTCAAATTTCGCGGCACACGCGACAGGTAGGTCAGGTGATCTACCATACCCGCCGCTGGGTGGCGGGAATAGGAACCATTCCTGTTTTCATTTCAGATTTTCTCTGTCGCTGGTTCCGCAACATCTGTTGTTGGTTCCTTCTGCTTTGATTTTCATTTTTCGCTTGCTGAGGATTATTTTGGACTGACCTTTGGTGACGTATTGGATCTTTGGCTTGGCATACGCTTTTGTGGACTGTTTTTGATTTTGGCTTTGGTATTTTCTTAAGAATGTCTGATCAGAGTGTTGCACCGTGTTTTCGTGTGTGTGTAAGGTCTGATTGTAAGGTGAGACTACTGAAAGCTTCGGTAGATCCTCATTCTTGTGTTCGAGGTGTAGGGAGAATGAATGCTCTTTTGAGAACACGTGTGTTGAATGTGAGAATCTCACTGAACTGGAATGGAAGGCGCTTAACTCTTATGTACGCAAGTTGGAGAAGGACAGAGTTAGGAAGGCTTCTTCCAGAAGCGCTAGTAGGTCTCTTTCCAAGGAGGTAGATTTAGATCCTAACACTCTTCCAGATTCTCCTGTCACTCCAGTTGTTTCAGCTCCTTCACCCTTCGTCGAACCTGTGGATTCGTCGTCGGAGATGGCTGCTATGAAGGCTTCGATCCGCAAGATGCAGTTGCGGATGCGCGCTATGGAAGAGAAGAAAGTGATAAGTGATAGTGATTTGTGTAGTGTCCCCAGTGTAGTGGAGGGGGCGTCTGACCGGCTCCGCATTGCTCCTAGGCCTAGACCTCTTCCAAACTCCCAGACCCAGTGGAGGAGGAATGTCGACAGCCGCAAGGGGGATGAAGAGCGCCCCAACGGTCAGGCGTCCCTTCGCAGCGCCTGTTGACGCGTGCCCCAGGCTGCCTTAGATCGCCGTAGAAAAGGGATCTTAAAGAAGTGTTTCTCTTCTTCTGCTTCTTCGTCTCCTAAACGTGGTTGGAGTTCGGCTGAGGAGTCGCGCCCTTTGAAGAGGACTTGAAGGCTCCTAGAGGAGACGCCTGGATTCTAGCCCTGAGCGCTTTCCTGAAGGCTCTCCTGTTTCAAGAAGAGGACTCAAGATCTTCCTCCTCTTCTTCTGGTGTTCAGGAGTCCACCAAGCAGATCCTGGTAGGCCTCCAGGCTCAACTCGCTGCTCTTGCTGGCTCTTTATCAAAGACCTCCTCTCGCCGGAAGGATGCCTCTCTTCCGATTAAGTCCTCCAAGAGACTCTCTTCTCCCAGCAAGTCGCCCTCTAGGAAGCGCACTTCTCCTGTTAAGCGCCCCTCCAGCAGCAGGCGCCTCTCCTTCCAGGCTCTCCTCTCCCTGCAGGCGCTCCTCTCCGTCCAGGCGCCTCTCCTTGTAGGCGCTCCTCTCCTGATAGGCGCTCTTCTCCTGGTAGGCGCTCCTCTCCTGATAGGCGCTCTTCTCCTGGTAGGCGCCTCTCCTGGTAGGCGCCTCTCTCCTCGGCGCTCTTCGTCTCAATAGCGCCACCCAGGCGCCGCGCCATCGTCGCCGCCGGTCTTCTCCTGTTGGAGATACTTTCTCCTCAGTCAGACGCCCTGCCGCTCGCCTCGTAGAAGTTCCTCTCCAGCCTCCCTTTCGTCTGTTAGGCGCCCCTCTCCCAGCAAGGGCTCCTCTTCGGTTCGAGCTGCTTCTTCTGTCAGGCGCCAGTCAGCTTCTAGGCGCTTCTCTCCGGATCATCGTTCTCCAGTGGACAAAGGCTCTTCTCCTTCTAGGCGCTCTTCTTCTGATAAATGCCCTGCTACTTCTAGACGTTCTCCTCCTCCTTCTGGCCTGGAGGCGTTATCGGAGGACGATTCTCCAAAGGACATCACAATCTCTGATTACAAGAGGTTGACAGCTCTACTAGTCCAGGAGTATGGAGATTCCCTCAAGCCTGCTTCTCCTCCTTCCCTGGTTCTATGCTCCTCGAGCACCAAGGCTTAAAATCTTCCTCTCTTGTGAAAATGCGCCCCACGATCTCCATGAAGAAAGTTTAAAGGTTTGAGAGTGGCTCTCCTCAAAGAAGGATGCAGGCAAGACTGTCTTCTCTTTGCCTCCTCTAGGCTTTCGGGAAGAGCAGGAATGTGGTACGAGACTAGGAGCCTATGGGGTTAGCTCTCCCTCTTCTGCTGGCTTGGATTTTTCTTCGCTGGTAGATTCTTCCAGAAGACTCTCCCTTAATTCGCCAAGGCTTCTTGGGGACTGTGTGAACTGGACCATTTCCTCAAGGGCCTTTTCCCGCGTGCTGAAGTGTTCAACTTCATGGACTGGTCTCTTGGGGCCTTAGCCAAGAGAAGTCTTCAAGAGGATTCAGTCAGTATGGAGGACCTCAGCAGTGTGTTGTCTTGCCTGGACAAAGCTGTTAAGGACGGCTCGATGGAGATCGCTTCCTGTTCGGCACTGGCCTGCTTAAGAAGAGGTCAGTCTTCAGCGCTTTCCTCTCTAAATCGGTCTCTCCTTCCCAGAGGTCTTCCTCTTGTACGCTCCTCTTTTCTAGCCATCTTTTCCCACAAGAAACTGTAAAGGAAGTCTCGTTTCCTTGTCGGAAAAGGCTTCTCAAGACCTTCTAGCTCAGTCGTCGAAGAGATTGAGACCTGCTGCGCCTATGGCTAAGAAGGAGAAGCCCCCTTTTCAGGAGCCCTTTCGTTCATCCAGGTCTATTAGGAGGCGTAGACCTGAGAGAAGATCCAGGCCTTCAGGACTCCCTTCCAGGAAGTCCAAGTGAAAATCAAGTCCTCCAGACTCCAGTAGGTGCCAGACTTCTCAAGTTCGCCAAGCCTGGGCACAAAAGGGAGCGACGAATGGTCCCTCTCTGTTTTGAGGAAGGGGTACCTCATTCCCTTCTTTTCAAACCTCCCTTGACTACAGCTCCGAGGGAGTTATCGGCGAGATACAAGGATCCTGTGCGGAGGCAAGCCCTTCTTCTAGCCGTCGATCAAATGCTAGAAAAGTCTGCAATAGAACCGGTGCAAGATCTTCACTCCCCGGGATTTTACAACCGTCTTTTTCTTGTTCCAAAATCCTCGGGCGGGTGGAGACCGGTCTTGGACGTGAGCTCCCTGAACTCTTTCGTCGTAAAGAAGAAGTTCTCTATGGAGACGACGTCTTCAGTTCTGTCGTCTCTTCGTCAAGGAGATTGATGGTGTCCTGGACCTTCAGGATGCTTACTTCCACGTCCCCATCCATCCCTCCTCCAGGAAGTTCCTAAGGTTCATGGTAGACGGCAGAACCTTTCAGTTCAGGGCTCTTTGCTTCGGACTCTCCACAGCTCCCCAAGTGTTCACGACCATTCTCAGGAATGTGGCTCACTGGTTGCACTTGGAGGGAGTGAGGATTTTTTGTATCTCGACGATTGGCTAATTCGGTCCAGTTCAAAGAACCGTTGTCTGGAGGACCTTTCTCGACTTTAAACCTGGTCCAATCTCTAGACTTCTTGTGAACCTCGAGAAGTCTCAGATGATTCCTCAGCAGGAAATTGTCTACCTGGGGATTCGGATGGATTTCTGGGTTTTGAGCGTTTCCCTCCCTGGAAAGAAGGGAACGCTGCCTTCAAAAGGTGACAGACTTTCTGAGAAAGACAGTTGTTCGGGCGAGGAATGGATGAGTCTGCTGGGGACCATTTCTCGCTGGAACAGTTCGTTTCTCTGGGAAGGCTTCACCTCAGACCTCTTCAGTTCTTCCTGAAAGAATCTTGGGATCGAAGTCCCAAGACTTGTCGGATTCCTTCCAAATATCATCTCTGGTAAAGGAACAGCTCCGTTGGTGGTTAGACCCAAAGAAGCTGGGTCTAGGAATTCCTCTACAACCGCCGAGCCCTCGCCTAGTGTTGTTCTCAGACGCGTCGGAGTCGGGCTGGGGAGCGACACTAGGCTCGGAAGAAGTGTCAGGTACCTGGGACACGGATCAGAAGGCCTGGCACATCAATATGAAAGAGCTGGTAGCCATTCACCTAGCTCTTTCCAGATTCGAACTTCTGGTCAAGGGATCAGTAGTTCTAGTCAACTCCGACAACACCACAGCCCTGGCTTATATCAGGAAGCAAGGAGGGACACATTCCTTCTCCCTGTACATTGCAGCAAGGAACCTTCTGTTGTGGGCGGGGGAGAGAAACATCGTTCTCCTCACCAGATTTGTTCAGGGAGAAAGGAATGTGAGGGCGGATCTGCTCAGCAGAAAAGATCAAGTTCTTCCCACGGAGTGGTCCCTTCATCAGGAGGTTTGCGAAAGGCTATGGTTCCTGTGGGGGAGACCTCATATAGACCTCTTCGCAACCCATTGGAACAAGAGGTTGGAGAACTACTGCTCCCCAATCTCGGACCCCAGAGCAGTAGCTATAGACGGCCTTCTCCTAGATTGGAACGGTCTAGACGGCTACGCTTTTCCCCCGTTCAAGATAATAGGGGAGGTAATCAGGAAGTTCAGTTCGTCAGAGGGCACCAAGCTCACCCTGATCGCTCCCTTTTGGCCATCCAGAGACTGGTTCACAGAGGTACTGGAATGGATGATAGATTTTCCCAGGTCGCTCCCTCTCAGGAGCGATCTTCTCAAACAGCCCCACTTCGACAGATTTCACAAGAATCTTCCCGCTCTAAACCTAACTGCCTTCAGACTGTCGAAGGACTGGTTAGAGCGAAGGGATTTTCGCACAAGGCTGCTAAGGCTATCGCCAGAGCTAGAAGATCTTCTACCTTGCGCCTCTACCAGTCGAAGTGGGAAGTCTTTTCGGAGATGGTGCCGATCTAAGAAAGTTTCCTCTTCCAGTACCTCTGTAATGGAGATTGCGGATTTCCTTCTCTACCTAAGGGAGCAATGTAACCTGGCCGTTTCCACCATAAAGGGGTATAGGAGCATGCTGTCTTCAGTCTTTCGACACAGAGGTCTGAACATCTCGGATAATAAAGACCTTCACGACCTTATAAGGTCTTTTGAAACTTCAAAAAATAAGTCCCCTAGACCTCCCAGCTGGAATTTGGACGTGGTCCTAAAGTTTTTGATGTCTAACAAGTTTGAGCCTCCTCGATCTGCCTCGTTCAGGGATTTGACCAGAAAATCGCTGTTTCTTTTCGCTCTTGCTTCTGCCAAAAGAGTGAGCGAATTACAAGCCTTGGAAGGTTCTGTAGGCTTTAAGAAGGACTCTGCAATCTGCTCCTTTCAGCCTCTCTTCTTAGCAAAGAATGAGAACCCTTCAAAACCTTGGCCTAGGAGTTTTGAGGTCAAAGGACTCTCCGATCTTTCAGGACAGGAGCTGGAACACACACTCTGTCCAGTAAGAAGCCTTAAACATTATTTGGAGAGAAAGAAACAGCTCAGAGGCAACACCGAAAGTCTTTGGTGTTCTGTCAAGGATCCTTCAAGAGCAATTTCCAAGAATGCCCAGGCTTTCTTCATTAAGGATATTATTAAAGAGGCTCATCTTTCATGTAAAGAAGAACATTTTCAGCTCCTAAGAGTTAATGCTCATGAGGTGAGAGCAATAGCTACTTCTCTAGCTTTCCACAAGTCTTGGTCCCTCCAGTCTATTGTGGACTCTACATACTGGAGATGTAACTCAGTGTTTGCTTCTCATTATTTGAGAGATGTTCGTGTGACATATGAGAAGTGCTTCTCTCTAGGAGCTTACGTATCCGCGGATTCGGTGCTGGGTCAAGGAGCTGAAGCTAATCCTATTTAATTTAGTGTTATTTTTAATTGTTTGTTGTGTTTTTATGGTCGGTTGAAAAAGAGTGTTACAGGTCTCTCTCTCTTTTTCATCTCGTATTACTAACAAGGTTAGGCTTGGTCAGGTGGTCGGTTTTGGTTGTTAGCTCCTTGTATTTTTATTACCTAGCTCTGTCATGTAAGAGGATAGCCCCATTGATATGATTCAGGTAGAGGGCTCTGTCTTGTAAGTGGGTTAATCCCCATTGACACGATCCATAACAGGCTCTGTCATGTAAGTGGGTTTTATCCCCATTGATATGATCCAGAAGGGCTGTCAGTCTTAGGTCACACTCGCTGAAGCTCTTGAGGCATGCAGACTCATAGACAGTATCCATGAAGTCTTCTGCCCAATCAGGTAAGAACCATGGTTTTTGTTTATTCCTACAACATATGTTGTTTTTCCCGTTTTTAGTTCTTAGCTGTCTCTTGCCCTCCTCCAAGGGTGCCAATCAGCTAAGTATATATCTGACGGGTAAGTTTCATGTACAAAAATGATATTTTTATGATAAAATAAAGTTTTGTACATACTTACCCGGCAGATATATACGACACGGCCCGCCCAGCCTCCCCTCAGGAGACAGGTGGAAGAGAAAATCTGACATGAAAACGGGAATGGTTCCTATTCCCGCCACCCAGCGGCGGGTATGGTAGATCACCTGACCTACCTGTCGCGTGTGTGCCGCGAAATTTGAATTTCTGTCGGGAACGCCGGAGACTATAGCTAAGTATATATCTGCCGGTAAGTATGTACAAAACTTTATTTTATCATAAAAATATCATTTTACTGTATCTGATTGGCTTGGTAGGAGTGATGCTTGAAGAGCAATAATTTTTAAGGGGATCGGCCGGTTTCCCACTTTTAATGACAGGTTGTTGATATATAGGGGGTTTGTTAAAGGATATTGTGTGGAACTTCTGGGGAAAAAATTTTTGTTAAGTGACCTTAGGTTTTGTGACGCCAGAGCATTTTTTCGCCAAAATGGCCATTTTCAAAATGCATCTCCTCCTTTGCTTTTTGGTTTTAAGGGATGAGATTTGAACCACGTATAAAACACATATGGACCTTCGATATAAAGCCGATTTTTGATTTTTCAATTATTTTTCGAGATATGAATTTTTTTTTTTTTTTTTTTTTTTTTATGAAATTTTCCGGAAAAATTACAGGAAAAAATTGCCAAAAATCAGAAACTCAAAATATTAAAATCCCCAGCTTTGTTTTAATCTACCATGTTTCCTCATATTATATATGAAATTTCATTTAGATTGGTCCAATACTAAGGGAGGAGATACATTTTGAAGGCGAAAAACTTATGTTTTGAGAAACGGGCCTTCAAAGTTTTAGTTACATAAAAAAAGTAAAAGGGCCTTCAAAGACTGTGTTACAATTAATTTTATGGTTTTAATTTTTATTTTTGGTTATTAATTAATGCAAAATGATTATAAATAAGAATATTAATTGATTATTTATGTGCCTAAGACACATTATTATAAATTTTAGGTTCCTGGTCCCCCCCTGTCTGATCTTGTTGCTAGGTATTACTCTAGGGTATCATAGTTGCCTACACTTTTTTATTACTGTCTCGAATCCATCCCTTGCCAAATGGATCCTGGAAATTACTCTACATTCACAATTAGGGATTCGTGATTCAAGTAATTCATCAAGTCTTGCTTCACTTATTATGATCATTTTATTTTCACGATCGTCTATAATATCAGCCTCCGAGCTACTGCTTTCTTCTTCTAAAATATCTTTGCCCTTTAGTAGTGACGAACGAATAAAGAGGCTTTTAGGGGTAGATGTGGTTGGTCTCTGGTCAGCAGAGATCGCTGCCTGCGCTGTTTGATGGGCGACAGCTCTCTCTCTCTCCGTCACTCCATTCCCCTCTATGGCACTAATTTCTTGAATTCTTTCTTCTACTTCTCGCCTGGACTTTTCCACATGGCTTTTCGGCATTCTAGAAGCATGAAGTGAACTTGACCTTTTAGGCACGGTGAAAAAACAAAACACCGCAGAAAATACAGAGTTCAGTCAAGGCTAGCGGCGTGAAAAACGTGTCCTTCTGGCTTGGAAGTTTATATGCAACTCTTGGCTTACAGTCAAGGCCATGGTATGACGTGTGCGTTGTCATGGCTAGGAATAACTAAAAGGTGCCAAGTAGGATATTATTGACATTATACATTTCATTTCAAAGGAAGTTTTCGTAACATACATCACAAAAACTATACCAGACTAATCATTTGCGCTACTGGTGTTTCATGGGTATATAGTTATTGTTACATTTGAGGCCATAACTAGAGAAATAAGGCAAATTTTAGCATAATATTTCGTGGACACATTCTTGAACGCTATACGAAGCCATAGAATTTTTTTCAGCAAATCGACTTTTTTAAAGATTTTTTAGGTTTTTTAGGCGGCCGATCCCCTTAAGTGGGTTTAGCTGCTTCGGCCAGGTAGTAACCAGTCAACTAAAGCTGCTTTGTAGAGGAAAGTTTCCGTATGGTTTAGTATTAAGTCTTTTATGCCCAAATGACGTAGTGGTACATAAAATTACCCTACTCCCCTTCCTACCTGACTGACCTACCGCTACGTAAAATTTACCGAAATCTTTCGGATGTGTGTTAGGAGTAAATTTTTTTTATTCGGACAATTAGTGGTTTCCATAGGCTAAAGCATACCTTGGACCGTGTAACTCAGGCATCAATATGCCAGCCAAGCAGTTCCTGTACTGCGCATGCGCAAATCCCTTGCGTAGTAAAATTCTCACAATGAAATCAGCTGATCCTACCCACGCTTCTCTCTCGTATCTTACATTTTTTTTCTGTTTACATTTTTTATAAAATGTGGGATTTGTATGTGGGATTACATTATTAGAAACACTGTTTCATACCCTCGTTTTCTATAAATTTTTTCACCACCTGTACTTATTCATTTTTCACTCTTTCATATGTCAATATTTAGAGAAATTTGTGGGCTTTCTCATAAGAAATAATTAATTCGCCTCACTGCTATAGTTTTTGAGCTACGAATGATAATGTTGACAACTGTAAAAATTTTTGTTTTGTTTCAGTCCACTTATAACATCAAAATGAAACTGTTGCCTTTACCAAAACCATTTTTCTTGACTCTCACTGTATTCCTCAACCTTTACTCTACATTTTCGTATATTTACAAAGTAATTCCTATGAAAAATAACCGAGATAGAGCTTCAAAAAAATCTTTCTAGCATTAATTCTCACTGTACGCCGGGCAGTGCGCTGTTTCCTACCCTCTTTTCTATCAATTTCTTCACCAACTGTACTTATTCATTTTTCGTTATTTTATATATCGATATTTAGAGAATTTTGTTGGCTTTCTCATAAAAAATAATTCATTCACCTAACTATTATAGTTTTTGCGCTACGAATGATAATGTTGACAATGGTAACATTTTTTCGTTTCGATCAACTTATAACGTCAAAATGAAACTGTTGCCATTACCAAAACCATTTTTCTTGACTCTCACTATTCCTCAACCGTTCCTCTACATTTTCGAATATTTACAAAGTAATTCCTATGAAAAATAACCGAGATAGAGCTCTTCAAAAAAATAACTTTCTATCGCTAATTCTCACCGTACACCAGGCAGCGTGTTCTGTTTCTTACCTTCTTTTCTATAAATTTTCTCACCAACTGTACTTATTCATTTTTCATTATTTTATATATTATTTGGAGAATTTTGTTGGCTTTCTCATAAAAAAAATCATTTGCCTGACTTTCATAGTTTTTGGGCTACAAACGAAAATGTAAAAATAAGTAAAGTTTTTTTTTTTTTTTTTTTTTTTTTTTTTTTTTTAAATAACTGAAATTTTTTTGTATTTAGAGGGCTGGGACTCTTATTCTGAATATTCCACCATAAAATATAAACATTGAGAAAAAAAGGACAGCAAAATGAACATTGTTTGCACAAAATTTCTATTTTTGCTGAAGTGCCAAGTGGACGTACCGTACGTCGACTACAAAAAATTTCAACCTTCGGTCAACTTTAACTCGACTGAAATGGTAAAAAAACACAATTATAAGCTAAAACTCTTACATTCTAGTAATATTCAATCATGTACCTTCATTTTGCAACAAACTGGAAGTCTCTAGCACAATATTTCGATTTATGGTGAATTGCTGAAAAAAAACTTTTTCCTTAAGTCTGTGCGCGGTAAATTGGCCGAACATCTCAGAAATTCTTTCGTCACGTTGTCGTAATGTTTGCATCGTTTTACATTAGTCGTTACATAAACTTTTATATATGAAAATATGCGCAATTTCATTTAGAATACAACAGAAAATAGCTCATGGTTGTAGCTTTTATCAGTTTTGAAATATTTTCACATAAATCACGATAACTGCCAAAATTTCAGCCTTCGGTCAACTTTAACTCGACCGAAATGGTCGAAAAACGCAATTGTAAGCTAAAACTCTTACATTCTAGTAATATTCAATCATTTACCTTCATTTTGCAATAAATTGGAAGTCTCTAGCACAATATTTCGATTTATGGTGAATTTTGAAAAAACATTTTCTTTACGTCCGCGCAGTAACTCGCCTAACATCTCAAATTCTTTTTCACGTTGTCATAATGTTTGCACTGTTTTATATTAGTCGTTACATAAAGTTTTATATATGAAAATGTGTGCAATTTCATGTACAATACAACAGAAAATAACTCATGGATGTAGCTTTTATCAGTTTTGAAATATTTTCATATAAATCACGATAAATAGAAAAAATTCGACTTTCGGTCAACTTTAACTCAACCGAAATGGTTGAAAACTGCAATTGTAAGCTAAAACACTTACAGTCTAGTAATATTCAATCAATTAGCTTCATTTTTCAACAAACGGGAAGTCTCTAGCACAATATTTCGATTTATGGTGAATTTTTGAAAAAAACATTTTTTTACGTCCGCTCGTTACAAATTCATGCATCATTTTGTGATAATATTTTCTCTGTGTTGCTTTAATCGTTTTACAATTTGTTATATACCAAAATCATCGCAATTTAGTGTACAATACAAAGAAAAAAAAATAAACCGTTAGCTTTAATCGTTTTGCTCACAGCACGATTTGTATAAAATTATATATGAAAAATTTTTTTTGCGGTCATATATTTCAATATTTATATATGATAATAATATTTTTTTTCATTTCTGATGGTTGCATACTAAACTTCAGGCAATGACAAAAAAAGGAGTCAAAAATGAACTCTTAATCTTAAAAACTAAGCATGCTGTGATTTTTTAAAAAAAATTTTTTCCGCTTATGCGACTTCTCCCAACGTCGCCGCACGAGACGCTTTTTGTAAATAGAGGCTCGGCGTTTAAGGGTTAATAAAATAATCTCAAAGAGTAATACAGTAATACAATAATAATTTAAGGTATATTTGATGTTGTAAGATAATACTTTAAATACACATTTGTTATTTGAACTTCAAGATAGGCAGCTGTAAGCTTTTTTAGAGGGGGGGTTCTAAGTATTTGTGGATATTAACTATTTGGGTGGGGTTATCTGGAACACATCCCCCGTGAATAGGGGGTTTGCTGTATTTCTTATTTTGTGATTGGAAGAGAGGTACTTGTTAAGTTTAGAGGATCCAGGAAATCTAGGATGTTCCTAGTAGTTCCTTGGTGGCTCTACAGTATATAGGTGGGTTGATTTTGGGATCTGTTGTTTTGGTATATCTCCCTAGAACTCGTCCTTTCAGGAAAATCTAAAATTCCCACATGCTGAAGTTTTCTAAGCTTCCACACGCTTCATATATTCACGACTGTAATAACCATCTCGTGCAAGAGTGGTTTTTATGGTGTGGACTGAGAATCCACCTCAAGTTTACAAGAGGTTCAGCTACTAATGTTTTCAGAGGCAGTGATCAGTTTCTCTCTTCTGGAGTTGGGCTTGAGGTATTTCCTGAACATGCTCCTCTTCAGACATGCATGTTCAGGAAGTACCCCGAGCCCAATTCCAGGTATAAAATGGCATGAAATTACCCAATTGTTGCATTTTTTCATAAGTGTTTAGATTCAGGGAACCCTTACAATCATCAAGATGAACTCTAGTAACTTTAAAGTCTAAAGGATACTGAAAGGTTAGCGATTGCTCTGTAATTATTAGTGCATACATAAACCTTTGGGATACCAGAGTATAACATTATTACATCATTTCTTGTTAGACAAAATACTGTGAAATGAAAAATTATGAATTATTGTAAACTTAGAAGAAATATCCAAGACATCCTTTTAAAGGATTGGAATCATTCCTACTGTTTAGTTTGTCAAGGATGCTTTTATTTTTTATTTGATATAAATTAATTTATTGAAGCAGCTGAGTCACATTTCTAGATTCTCAGAAGGCTTGACTAAACGTTTTTTTTTAAGGATAGGTAAAAAAAAATGGAACCAACAGTGCTTAAGCTAAAGAAGTTGGAAAGCCAAGTAGGAGACCAAATGTACTTGATGAAAAGTAAAAGGAAGAAGTAGCATAGCTGGGACTGGAGGGATTCTTTGAAGGACACTAATGCTATTAAGTGTGTGCCACATAAAGCCCACCCTAAATGGCTCCCCGTAAGGGCTAATTTTTTAGATAATATATCTTGAATGAAAACTAGATGTGGTAAGAAGTGACTAAAATTATTGGTATCATGAAGAGGAAGGTTGTCTAGGATTTTTAGTCTTGAGGAACTTCTGTAATAATTCTGATTAATCATTTGTGTTACTTTGCCTAATAGTGATCGAAAAAATATTAAACTAGATCCATAAATGTTAGATTTTACTTTAGTGACCCAAAAAATTTAAATTTTTATAGTTCTGGAAGTATGAGTTTGATTTCACTTAGCAGTCTTGGTCTTCTATAAATAATGCATGTTTATATTATATAAACAAGATTTCTTTTTTCAGCGTTGTCGTAAATATTATGGAAAAGGAAAATTTTGTAAGGATGAAGATGGCTATGATGAGTATTGCCGACTTTGTGCTGAAGGGGGTGACTTGCTTTGCTGTGAGCAGGAAGGTTGTTTCAATGGGTTCTGTAAGGTAAGAGTCTAATGTTTGCAAAATGAATGCATGTATATTTTGTGACCTAAAAGGCAGCATAAAATTCAGCTACTAGTGTGTAGGAGAGCATTTCTTGTACAGTACTATCATCCACTAGAAGAACTACTCTGGCTTTTACACACTAGTATGTGTCAGTTAACTGAATTGAAGTTTATTGGTAATTTTTATTTTCTTTGGGGTAAAAACTGTGTAATTGTTAATAGTTTTAGACTAATTGTTGTTGATTTCTGTACATTTGGTGCTATTGAAAGCTTGTGTAAAAAAAAAAAGCTGAATGAATTATTTTTTATATTCATGTATTGTTGATGCTTCTCTTCAGATGGTAATGCTGTAATGAGGTTTTGTTGTATTTTGCTCATTCCATGTCATTTTATTCAGTCAGTTTGAGTGTACTAGCTGGAGCAGTTAATTTTGTACCAACGCTTAATCAGTCTGGCCATGTTGCTTTTCTTAAACCAGGAGTTTACCAGTTATTTTCATCAGAAAGAATTATTATGGTAATTGTATCTCCTGGTTATTCAAGGGCAGAATATACTGAAACATGTATTATAACCAGGACACAATTTGCTGGTTTAGCTACATATTGAGAGGAAAGTAGTTTATGGCTTAGGAGTATAGAAATTATGGTCAGTATTCAACCCCATTTTATAATTGTCTTATAAATTTTTAACTACATAATTACTGAATGTCAGTAGGTATAAGAATGACAGATTATAATAGCCTCTTATGAAACTCGGGCGTTGGGGTATCTGTTAACAGAAAATATACTATATTAGAGAGGTTTTTACGTATGGTAATTTAGGCATTAATGTTGTTGTATTTTATAAGAAAAGTCAGATTATACTAGTTTATATTTTGTTTGATCACGTCAAATGTGAATTGCAGCTAAGCAGACAAAATTAATAATCACTACAAAGTTATTGTATAAAAACAGTACACAGAATTTTAAATATAAATCATAAATAATTAAGAACTGTCACAAAAAAACATAAGGTAGAGAAATAAGTAATGCTGTAATGTGCCAATATACCTTACTAGTGGGTTTTGGATGGCGAAACAACATTGCCAGATTTATCCTCCTCATTTTGTTGATAATTTAATAAAAATTCTGAATATAGTATTTTTCAAAATCCAAAGTAAGATTCAACCTATAAACTGTATAACATTGCAAGTTTAAAAACATATATTAACCTTTTAACTGTCACCCAACCTCTTGGTCCCCTTTGGTCAGTTTAATGCATACTTGGTAAGCATATGCATTCACACATGAAGGCTAATACATATTCCTTTGG
The DNA here is from genome assembly GCF_040412425.1 of Macrobrachium rosenbergii. NCBI lineage: Eukaryota > Metazoa > Arthropoda > Malacostraca > Decapoda > Palaemonidae > Macrobrachium > Macrobrachium rosenbergii. The sequence continues at coordinate 47,433,252 of NC_089744.1, forward strand.
ATATGGGACTTCAATAACATTCAGTCTTACAATTGAAAGCTTTTCTGATCTTATTTTCTTCATTTATATTCTTTTTGTTTATTTACACATCATAAGTATCCTATTCTTTTACCATTTATTATTTTGCATTTACTACTCACATTCTCTCTCTCTCTCTCTCTCAGGAAATGCCTGCCAGAATCTTGTTTTATTATTTCTAATAATTTTTTTACATTTATGAATAGTATTTCATACAGTCTTTTATTTGCCTGTATAGTGGCACCTCAACTTAACAAATAGAGGGTCTGCCCCAGTTGAAAAAGTAATGAAATCTGATTAGTAATCAAGATTGGCATATAGCCTACATGATACAGTACCCTGGAGCCAACTTGCATAACTATTAAACAGAAATTCCATATAAAGCAATTAGTAGCCTATTCTAACCAGTATTCAATATAAAATGTTAATGTACTTACTCAGTATATGAGATATATACGTAAAACGAATTGCTTCTAATCTTATGTTTAATACAGTACTGTACAGTTTAGCTTAACGAAAACATAGTCAATTGCAATAGCTCTACATTTTTATACTTAAGAGATATGTAAAATACACAGCACCAAACCATATAAAAGAAAAACTATAAACAGATTCGTGTGTTTTAATATAAAATTACAAAACATTCACACTTATTGTACCTCCCTCTGTGGCACAATATTTTTATGGATATTTGGTACAGTACAGTGCTATTTGTACACAAGCGTCTTGTTAAGGAACACCATGCGCGCTCTCTCTCTCTCTCTCTCTCTCTCTCTCTCTCTCTCTCTCTCTCTCTCTCTCTCTCTCTCTCTCTCTCTCTCTCTCTCTCTCTCTCTCTTTTACAGGTACTGTACATAGTTTTGACTGACATTTATTTAATGCACTACAATGTTGTATGTAAGACAGTAGTATAGCATTATGAAGATATCTTTTTCAGTCAGTGTATATGTTAGGTGTATACATACGCGTATGCATCATGTTAGGGTAAGTGCTTACATTGGTGTCTTACCCAGGCTTCTCTTCCTGGTACATCGTCATATAAATGTTATATTGTTTATTGCTTTTAAGTGGCCGAGTATTGTGGGAGGAGGGGATTTTAGGCTAGTTTAAGTGTTTACAGGGTGGGAGAGCTGAGGGAGGTGGGGTTGGGCGGGCCTCTTCGGTCTCATGTAATTTTTTCACTTCATTTGTTATAAAATGTCTTTCATGTTTGTTGATTTTAATATAAAAAAAGCTTTTCAGAAGTTTAAATACTAGCAAACTGAAAAACTTGAACAGATTACAAAATAGTAGTGGTAGAAACTGCTCAGCCTTGTTGCTTCAGAAAATTTCTTGCCCATACATACACCAAGTATGTGTGTGTGTGTTTCTGTATATGTGCATTTATGCATCACGTGATAAACTATGTTACTTGCTTGCTCTTTATATGTATAGCATACATAAATTTACTAATCCTTACTCGTTCAAAACAAATCATAAGTAAACTAAAGCAATTGTATAACACTAGTTGAAACCTTTGGTAAATAAATAGTGTAATGCAGTGTGTTTACTGAAAAACACAATTTTATAAATCACATTTTATTAACACCTTGTGGACGGGTAACAAACATATATGTTTACTTATAGATTTGGGGTAAATTCTGGCTAACATACATATATGTTCAAGATTTTGAGCCATACATTTTGAACAAATTTTGTGGGAAAAGTGCTCAGATCACTTCCATGGGCCGTAAATGACGCATGGGAACTTTTACTTTGAAATGGTAATGATAATATTTCAAAGATTAATACGGTATTAAAATAATAATTTAAGGTATATTTGATGTAGGATGGTAATTTAAGCATAAATTTGGTATTTGAACTTTCAAGATAAGCAGTTATAAGCGTTTTTAGAGGCGGGGTGTTAACTATTCGTGGATTTTAACTTTTCGCGGGGGTGTCTGGTATGCATCCCCCAAGAATAAGGGGGGTCTGGTACACCTCCCCATGAATACGGGGGGTCTGGTATGCACCCCTTGCTAATACAGGGGGTTTACTGTGTGACTTTTCATATAGTACAGTATTAGGTTTTCTCAGTTCCTGTTCTTGTTTTGCAGCTTAACATTGAAGCTACAGTATATGATAGTATATCACAGTGACTGCTGTAGATCAACGTAGCATTTGCAGTGTGTGTGGTTTGGCATTTAAATACCCAGAGGTTTGATATAGTAGCATTTGCTTTCATGAGATCAGTTAGCCTATCAATATGGCATGTGAATGCAATTTTTTTTGTAGGATATTTTGGGTAAATTAACTTAATCATATGCTTAATTAGATCACTGACATTCAAACACTCCCTATACTCCTCATGGGAAAGTATTTCAAGTTAGTGTGCGATGTTCATTTATGTCATATCTGCAAGGAGCTGTGAAATTATAGTTGGTTGTATTAATATGGGTGTCAGACAAATCTTTTTATATACAGCAAGTGTCTGGGCAATACATGGTTGATTGCTGAGCTTCATTGTTTAATATAAATCAAATTTGTTATATTTCAGCGGTGCATTAAGCGTGTCATTGGTAGGACAGAACTCAAGGATGCTGAAAAAGCCAAAAACTGGGCCTGCTATGTGTGTAACAGAGCACCTTTAATGGAAGTTCGAGCTTTGCATCGAGCAGTCTTACAGAACCTGAAAGAGGAAGAAGCAAAGAAATCTAATTTATCAAGGTAATGTCATGTTTTTAGGTAAAATTAAGAACATGAGTAATAAAAATTGTATTGATTAAGGGTATTTGAGGAATTCATAATATTTGGATATGTAATCCAAGGTTAGATATTTTTAATTTTTAGATTGGGGTAAGTAGTATTAGGAAGTCATAACACTAATAATAACCTGTGGTAGGATAATGAGCATTGGGAGGTCATAACACAAATAAATTACCATGTGATGTTTGTTGTAGTGAATGGTGTTATTATTCTTGATATGGGATTTAGTGTAAGGCACACCATTTGTTAATAGTTAATTCACTCAGGTTTGTTCTGTCTTTTGTTACATTTGAAATAAAGTACAGCTATCTACATACACAATAATTGTCGAGATGCCTATCTGTATGATACGGCCAAAGAAAATTTGTCGGTGCTGTAAATACATAAAGAAAAGTTTTCCTAACAGTTTTTATGGCATTTGTTATTAATTCGTAAAGTAATGCATATATCATCATGAAATTGACCTTTTAATATATACAGCATATATATATATATAGGCAGTCCCTGGTTAATGGCGATCTGGTTTTACGGCGCTTGTCTAGCGACGAAAATCGGCAATTTGGGATAATTGGGTATTGGCGCCAATACGTAGCTAACAGAGGCGCCGATAACTGAAAATTGGTGCTTTTCAGCACCGTTAAGCCCTGAAAATCGCCGAAAAAGCGCCAAAATTGCCGATTTTCGGTTATCACACCATCAGAACAGAACCCCCGCTGATAACCGGGGACTGCATGTATATATATATATATATATATACACACATAGTAATACCTTGAACATTAGCGAGGTTAGGTTCAAGAACCCAATGCGGATCAAGAGGAATCGCGAATGTATGGTACAGGTCACTAAAAATGCTAATAAATGTTTGTTTCTAGAGTTTAAACCCTAAATCTGACCCAAATCATGCTCCCAAAGCAGTTTAATTTCATTTAAAAGTTAGCTTAATACATTACCCTTAAGGGACGGCATAATTTATCAATGTGCAGCACCTCAGACCGGGGAAACTCTGAGGTCGGCAAAATGAAAAAAAATCACACCAATGGAAAGAGAATGGCACGTACATTCACACTGTATAAATAAAAAATTTCTAAAAAATTTTCCCTACCTTCCACGAGAAGTTGAAAATGACTATTTACATCCCCTTGTGGGGCCTCATTTACAAGACAATCGTAAATTTTACCGACTTATATATGTTTTTTCTAATAAATAAATTCATTGTATTTTGTCAAATTATTATTACTGCTCACACAATATCAAAACAGATAAGAAATAAAAGCAGTAACAAGTTTTTTTGCATATTTGTTGTAAAATATTCATGTAAATTTATGAGAAGGAAGATTCAGTAACTTTTTTTTCACTTTTACATGCTTTTTCTAACATTTCTTTGCAATTTTCTTTGTAGAATTACATTTACAGCTGACATACTATCGTAAAAGACAAAAACAAAAAACAACAGCAACCCCTTCGTATATTTACAAGCAAATTTACAAAAAGACTCATGTGAGAGAGAGAGATGCAGTACTTTCCCCCTTGAAGTCACAAGCATTACTGATACTGGCCTAACTCTCACGTCTGTATAAAAGTTGCCATTAGTGAATTTATAGCATATAGAAGTATTGGCACCTTTGTTTCGAATCATTATTACCATAACAGTGGTGCGTAATTCTGCCTCACACTGAAGCGCAATCCGTCCACCTCCCCAAACCTGTTTTACTTCACACTGAGGCTCAATCCGTCCACTAAGGGTAAAAAAAAGAAATAAATGATTAACGTAAAAATAGAGTACAGTATCACCTAATGGGTATTTGCCACACTAGCGCATTTACAGTACGTTATACTAATTCATTGGCTGCCGTTTTCTATTGCACTTGCAGTAAGGTAAAACCAAGTAACGTTTGGGACTGTAAACTGAATGACTGATGTCTGCTTTGCCATTATCAGGAATGTAAACTAGGTAAACTTTATATGTCACAGAAGTCATAACGAAGGTACAAATCAATAAAATAAAGAAAACGTACGTACTCTATGCAGTTCTTTGAAAAAATTGCGGATGCAAATTAGTTAGGTTCCAATGAAAATTTTGCATATCCAGAAATGCAATGCATGAGGTACAGGCAATCCCCAGTTATCAGCGGGAGTTCTGTTCTAACGGCGTAACGATAAGTGAAAATCGCTGATAACTGAAAATCAGTGATTTCGGAGCTTTTTCGGCTTGTCGGCACCAATAAGCACTGAAAATCATCAAATTTGGGCGCTTCTGTTAGGTACTTATCAGCGCCAGTAAGTGGAAATCAGCGCATATTGGTGCCAAAAATCACCAATTTTTGTTGCTGGACAAGCCCTGAAAAACTGGATAGCTGATAACCGGAGACTGCCTGCATGACTGTTTGTGCATAGATAGATAGATAGAGGCAGTCCCCGGTTATCGGTGATCCGCTTTTATGGCGCTTGTCTAGTGACGACGATAACCAGATTTTTGACACCTCCAGTTATCGGAGCTGATCCCCACTTATCGGCAGCGCCGATCCCCGATTATCAGCACTATTATTGTAATGCTGTCGGGAACAGAACCCCCGCCAGTAACCGGGGATTGCCTATATATATGTGTGTGTGTGTGTGTAGCGCTATTATCGTAATGCTGTTGGAAACGGAACCCCTGCCAGTAACCGGGGATTGCCTATATGTGTGTGTGTGTGTGTGTGTGTGTGACTGAAATATTTTCTGTTATAAAAGAATTCCATCTAATAAAAGTTAGTCTTACATTCAGACCTATTATCTCGTGCGGGAGCTTTCAATTTTAAAATTTCTAAGTAGTTAGCTGGTCTCCTTTCCCAACTCTTAGGCACATTTTCTCCCAGGCACATTAAACATTCTGAAGATATGTCACGAATTCAAAGAAGCACACATACCACTTCACAGTATAAAACTTTTAAGCGTAGAAGTAGATTCCCTATTCACAAAAGCCCCAGTACAGGATGTTCTGCAGTTTTTGAGAGAAAATTTACCCCCCCTATTTAGATCATTTCCCACTAGCCCTAGATAAAATAATAAAGTTAGTTAAATTATGTGTATCAAATAATGTCTTTTCATTTTGGGAGGCATTCTATGAATAAAAATTCAGGCACAGCATTGGCAGACCTTTAAGTTCTGTTTTAGCCAATCTGTACATTGAATACCTTGAAACTATAATAATAAATGCAATAAAACCTAAAGACATGCTATGGATATGTAGATGATATATCCTAATATTTTGGGATAAGAGGTGGGGCAATTTCAACGAATTTCTTTCAAAATTGAATGTATGAGTGCCGAGCATCAGATTTAAAGTTTAATGGGAAAGAGACAACAAAGTTCATTTTCTTGATGTTTTAATAATTAGAGAATGACAGAATACAAATTTACCATATACAGAAAACCAACATTTTCATTTTCATACATTCACTATTTTAGTTATCATGACATTTCTATCAAGGTTGTCGTAGCCAGCAACTTTCTAAGAGCCTTACGGTTTTGCTCCCCAGATTTCCTGAAAAAGGAAATTGAACTAATCCATGGGCACCTGTTATCTTGAAAGTGCCCTGACCATATAATTGAGAAAGCAATCCATAATAAAACTAACATAATCTAGAGAGATGCCCAACAATAAAATCAAAATCCCACGCCTGGACAGGATTAAGACATTGACACACAAACTTGGAAACTCTAACCCTTTTGCTTTTGCCTACCCAAGTACCTTAGCCAAATCCCTGATTAATGTCCAACAAAAGCCAGTCCCCAAAGACACAGGAGTATACGGAATCCCTTGCCTTGACTGTGACCAATCTTACATCAGTTTTACAGGTAAATCACTCCCACACAGATTAATACAACATGAACGTTTAGTAAGGTGTGGCCAAGAGAGCTCAGCTATTTTTAACCACATAAATAACCATAATCACAGAATAAACTGGAATTTGTAATGTATAATTTATAGCAGCAATTGTTGGTTCAAAAGCCAGAGGGTACAACCAGCAATATTTAAACAAAGGCGCTTTGGACTCAGATATTACAGATAAAGTCTTCCTACAACCAGCTTTTAAGAAGACTAAGGAGAAATTGTCAACTGGAGTGACATAATGGCTGGCCTCTGGATCTCTCGAATTACTGCTTTTCCGTAACTTATTTTCATTCATTACCTGCCTGTAGAGGCAGACAGTTGTTCTCCAAAACATATAGCATTAACTTTTTGCATTTGTCGTTTTTATGGGTCCCTTTTATATATATATACATATACACAGGTAGTGCTCAAGTTACGATGATTCGACTTCCGATAATTCGCTCTTACGATGGGGTTAGCAATTAATATCGATACAACAATATTTTGAGAATACGTATGTTTAAATTTCACGGGTGACTGGCACAGGCAACGACGTACAATCAGGCAGCGTACGGTGTACGATACGTTGGCCCGAGAGGCTGGAAATAGGTAAAATAATTCAATGAGCCGACCTTACTTGCTCTCATTGTGCCGGAAGTTAAAATAGGTCAGTGTTCGTTTGCGATTTTTGTCCTTTTGTAAATACACAAAACTCTAAAACTCAAATTTGTATCACTATGTCTGTCAAACACCCAAGTGTGTCTCGTGCTGGTAGTGCAAAAAAAGAAGAGGCAGTCTATCACTCTGGAGCAGAAAATGAAAACTGTCAACCAGCGTGCCGCTGGAAAACCAGTCATGGTAATCGCACGTGACGAACATCTATCTCAGTCGACGGTATCCACCATCCTTAAAGACGAGAAACAGATAATGAACGCCATAAGGGCATCTGCTTCAGTTCATTCGACACTTATATCAAAGAAGAGGATAGGACCTTTGGAAGAAATGGAGCAGTTACTGGTCACGTGGATGGAGGACCAGATACAGAAGCGTATGCCACTCAGTCTCTTAACCATCCAAACAAAGGCTCGCATGCTTTTTGATGAACTGAAGAAAAACTATGATGAGAACCACAACAAAAGTTTTGTAGCAAGTGCTGGATGGTTTCATCGCTTCAAGAACCATCATAATTTTCATAGTGTGAAAATTAGCGGTGAAGCAGCAAGCGCTGACGCCGAAGGAGCCGCTAAATTCAAGGATGTTTTGCAAAAGATCGTCATTGATGAAGAGTACTTGCCGGAGCAGATCTTTAATGTCAACGAAACAGGACTGTATTGGAAGCATATGCCCCAACGGTCCTACATCCATAAAAAAAGAAACAATGATGCCAGGGTTTAAGGCGTACAAAGATCGACTGACTCTTCTGCTTGGGGGAAATGTGGCTGGGTATAAACTTAAGCCACTCATGGTTTATCACTCCGAAAATCCAGGGACATTAAAGAGAATTGACAAGCATACGCTTCCTGTGCATTACCGTCATAATAAGAAAGCGTGGATGACTGCAATGCTGTATGAAGACTGGTTTGTGCATTGCTTTATTCCAGAAGTTAAAGATTATTGTAGGGAAAACAAAATCCCCTTCAAAATTCTGCTGGTTCTAGACAATGCTCCCGGCCACCCTCAGAACATCGGAGATATTAACAAGAACGTAAAAGTTGTGTTTCTGCCACCAAACACAACTTCTCTCATACAACCCATGGATCAGGGCGCTGTGGCTACGTTCAAGGCCTATTATCTTTGGAACACGTTCGCCCAGGCTGTTCAGGCTACGGATAATAAGGAGAAAGATCTCAGAACTTTCTGGAAGGAATTCAATGTTCTGAACTCCATTATGAACATCGGAAAGGCGTGGAAGGAGGTAAAGAAAGGATGTATGAATGGGGTTTGGAAAAATCTGCTACAAGTGTATGTGAACTCATTCAAAGGTTTCAGTAAAGATGAAGAAGTTGTGGAAATTAAAAAAAAAGATCTTGACACTTGGGAGAAGTATATATTTAGAAATTAATGAGGAAGACATCCAAGATCTTTTAGATGTGCAAGATGTAGAACTAACGGCAGAAGATTTAATTGCGCTTGCAGAAGAGAGAAAAAGAGCAGATGAGGAAGAAGAAATTGAAGAAGAGCCAGAGCGAAAGTTTACGACAAAAGCACTGGCAGAGGTTTTTGCCTCATTTGAACATGGACTGAAACTTTTGAATGAAATGGATGGGAACATGGAACGGTTTGCTAAAGTTAAGAGAGCACATCAAGACGCTGTTACATGTTACCAAGTCATTTACGAAGAACGAAAAATATGCACTATGCAACCGACGATGGAACACTTCTTCAAGAGAACGACTCCAGTGGCATCGCCTTCCGCCTCCCCTACCCCGACATTTGAGCCTCGATCCCCTTCATCTCTTAATTTTGAAACACCTGAACTAACAGAAGAAGAAATACTATCTGAAGAGGAGCAAGTTGATGATCCTGCAGCTTTATCATCCTCCTCCTCTTCCGATTTTTAGTTATACATAGCCTTGAACAACCTGACACTGTTCATGTGAATCACGTGTGCCGACGACGGACCGGATCTTGGTGAGTACCCCTTATGGTACAGTCTGATTCTTTTTCTTATTATTCAGTATCTTTTTATACTGAATTATCATAAGTCAATCTGCATTGAATCTGCAGAATTAGCTAGTATTAATAATTACTACTCTATCATATATGTATAGAATATACTGTAGGCTAGCTACTGTTTACATATTCGATTACCATACTGTACGCTATCCTAACTCACGTTAGTTTTATTCAATTTCTCTTTATACTGAATTATCATAAGTCAGTCTGCATTGAACCTGCAGAATTAGCTGACATTAATAATTACTATACTGTATATATGTACAGTATACTGTGCAGTGTAGGCTAGGCTATATTCGAGTTATGATTATTTCAACAAACAATGGGTTTTTTGGAACCTAACCCCATCGTAACTCAGCACTACCTGGGTATGTATGTATATATATGATTATTATCACTTTTTGTAGGATTCATTTATCACACATTACTACAGGTGAAAAATAAGAAACGGGGTATAGGTCCTGACGGTTTACTTTATTTCCAAGCCATTGTTTTGAAGGACTGATACAGAGTGTGAGAAGTCACAAATATATATACTACAAGAACAGTACTGACGAACATACACAACCGTTAGAGACTCCATATCCCCACTCAGGCCGGTGTCGAGGTAGGAGTGGCCTTTAAAACTCATTTGGCTAAAAATCACAATAGACTCTCAGGGACATTGCTGATAAACAGACCATACTCCCACTCATATATATATATATATATATATATATATATATATATATATATATATATATATATATATATATATATATATATATATATATATATATATATATATATATATGTGTGTGTGTGTGTGTGTGTATATATATATATATATATATTATATATATATATATGTGTGTGTGTGTGTGTTTGTATCTGTATATTTATATATATATATATATACCCCCTGTATTCGCGTTCTCATGATTCGCGGACTCACGCATTTGCGGGTTTCTCTGTGGAACATCTCCAGCCATTATTCGTGGATATTTTCACTGAGAAATATTCACTAATTACTGTACTGTATTTTTGTACATGCAACTTACCCGTCAGATATATACTTAGCTATAGTCTCCGACGTTCCCGACAGAAATTCAAATTTCGCGGCACACGCGACAGGTAGGTCAGGTGATCTACCATACCCGCCGCTGGGTGGCGGGAATAGGAACCATTCCCGTTTTCTAATCAGATTTTCTCTGTCGCTGGTTCCGGCAACATCTGTTGTTGGTTCCTCCTGCTTAGATTTTCATTTTTCGCTTGCTGAGGATTATTTTGGACTGACCTTTGGTGACGTATTGGATCTTTGGCTTGGCATACGCTTTTGTGGATTGATTTTGATTTTGGCTTTGGAATTTTCTGTAAGAATGTCTGATCAGAGTGTTGCACCAGTGTTTCATGTGTGTGTTATGTCTGATTGTAAGGTGAGACTACCGAAAGCTTCGGTAGATCCTCATACTGTGTGTTTGAGGTGTAGGGGGAATGATTGCTCGATTGAGAACACTTGTGTTGAATGCGAGAATCTCACTGATCTGGAATGGAAAGCTTTGAACTCTTATGTACGCAAGTTGGAGAAGGATAGAGTTAGGAAGGCTTCTTCTAGAGGCTCAAGTAGGTCTCTTTCTAAGGAGGTAGAATTAGAACCTAACACTCTTCCAGATTCGCCTGTCACTCCTGTTGTTTCAGCTCCTTCACCCTTCGTCGAACCTGTGGATTCGTCGTCGGAGATGGCTGCAATGAAGGCCACGATCCGCAAGATGCAGTTGCAGATGCGTGCTTTGGAGGAAAAGAAAGTGAGAAGTGATAGTGATGTGTGTAGTGTCCCCAGTGTAGTGGAGGGGGCATCTGACCGGCTCCGCATCGCTCCTAGGCCTAGACCTCTTCCAAACTCCCAGACCCAGTGGAGGAGGAATGTCGACAGCTGCAAGGGGGATGAAGAGCGCCCCAACGGTCAGGCGGCCCCTTCGGCAGCGCCTGTTGTCGCGCCCCAGGCTGCCTTAGATCGCCGTAGAAAAGGGATCTTGAAGAAGTGTTTCTCGCCTTCTGCTTCTTCTTCACCCAAGCGTGGTTGGAGTTCGGCTGAGGAGTCGCGCCCTTTGAAGAGGACTTGAAGGCTCCTAGAGGAGACGCATTGGACTCCAGCCCTGAGCGCTTCCCTGAGGGTTCTCCGTTGCAAAGAAAAGAACTCAAGATCTCCCTCCTCTTCTTCTGGTGGTCAGGAGTCCACCAAGCAGATCCTGGTGGGCCTCCAGGCTCAGCTCGCTGCTCTTGCTGGCTCTTTATCAAAGAGCTCTTCTCGTAGGAAGGATGCCTCTCTTCCGATCAAGTCCTCCAAGAGACACTTTTCTCCCACCAAGTCATCTTCTGTGAAGCGTTCTTCTCCTGTTAAGCTCTCCTCTCCTGGTAGGCGCTCCTCTCCTGGTAGGCGCTCCTCTCCTTGTAGGCGCTCCTCTCCTTGTAGGCGCTTCTCTCCCAGGGCGCCTTCGTCGGCGGATAGCGCCTCTCCCAGGCACTCGCGCCTCGTCGTCAAGCGCCTCTTCTCCTGTTGGAGATGCTTTCTCCCCAGTGAAACGCTCTTCTCGCCAGTCTCGTTCTTCGCCTCGTAGAAGCTCCTCCCAGCCCAGCCTCCTCCCTTCTGGTAGGCGCCCCTCTCAGAGCAAGGGCTCCTCTACCGCTCGAGCCTCTTCTCCTGTCAGGCGCCAGTCATCTAGCAGGCGCTTCTCTCCGGATCGCCGTTCTTCAGTGGACAAAGGGCCTCTCCTTCTAGGCGCTCTTCTTCTGGCAAGTGCCCTTCTGCTTCCAAACGTTCTCCTCCTCCTGCAGGCCTGGAAGTGTTATCGGAGGACTAATCCCCCAAGGATATCAACGTTTCAGATTACAAGAGGTTGACAGCTTTGCTGGTTCAGGAGTATGGAGAATCCCTCAAGCCTGCTTCTCCTCCTTCTCCTGGCTCCATGCTTTCGAGCACCAATGCCTCGAAGTCTTCCTCTTTGGTTAAGATGCGACCGACGATCTCTATGAAGAAAGCGCTTAAAGGCTTCGGAGAGTGGCTCTCTTCGAAGAAGGATGCCGGCAAGACTGTCTTCTCCTTGCCTCCCTCTAGGCTTTCGGGCAGAGCGGGAATGTGGTATGAGACTAAGGAACCGATGGGGTTAGCCCTCCCCTCATCGGCTGGCTCAGACTTCTCTTCGCTAGTGGATTCTTCCAGAAGACTCGCTTAATTCGGCCAAGGCTTCTTGGGGACTATGTGAATTGGATCATTTCCTCAAGGGCCTTTTCTGCAATCTGGAAGTTTTTAACTTTATGGACTGGTCTGTAGGGGCCTTAGCTAAGAGGAGTCTTGAAGAGGACTCGGTCAGTATGGAGGACCTCAGCAGTGTGTTGTCTTGCTTGGACAAGGCTGTTAAGGACGGCTCTATGGAGATCGCTTCCCTGTTCGGCACTGGCCTGCTTAAGAAGAGATCAGTCTTCAGTGCTTTCCTCTCCAAATCGGTTTCTCCTCTCCAGAGGTCTTCCCTCTTGTACGCTCCGCTGTCAAGCCATCTTTTCCCGCAAGAGACTGTGAAGGAGGTCTCTCGTTCTTTGTCTGAGAAAGCTTCTCAGGATCTGCTAGCGCAGTCGTCTAAGAGGATGAGACCTACTGCTCCCCTTGCTAAGAAGGAGAAGGCCCCCTTTCAGGAGCCCTTTCGAGGATCCAGGTCTATCAGGAGGCGTAGGCCTGAAAGAAGATCAAGACCTTCAGGACTCCCTGCCAGGAAGTCCAAGTGAGAAGCAAGTCCTCCAGACGCCAGTAGGTGCCAGGCTTCTGAAGTTTGCCGAAGCCTGGGCACAGAAGGGGGCGGACGAATGGTCCCTCTCTATCTTGAGGAAGGGTTACCTCATTCCCTTCATCTCAAAGCCTCCCTTGACAACAACTCCGAGGGAGTTATCGGCGAGATACAAGGATCCTGTGCGGAGGCAAGCCCTTCTGCTAGCCGTCGAGCAAATGCTAGCAAAGGCTGCCATAGAACCGGTGCAAGATCTTCACTCCCCGGGATTTTACAATCGGCTTTTTCTAGTGCCAAAAACTTCGGGAGGGTGGAGACCGGTCTTGGATGTGAGCTCCCTGAACTCATTCGTCATCAAGAAGAAGTTCTCAATGGAGACGACGTCCTCTGTTCTGTCGTCACTTCGTCAAGGAGATTGGATGGTGTCCCTGGACCTTCAGGATGCTTACTTCCACGTTCCCATCCATCCCTCCTCCAGGAAGTTCCTAAGGTTCATGGTAGGCGGAAGAACCTTTCAGTTCAGGGCTCTGTGCTTCGGACTTTCCACAGCTCCCCAAGTGTTCACGACCATTCTCAGGAATGTAGCTCACTGGTTGCATTTGGAGAGGGTGAGGATTTCCTTGTATCTCGACGATTGGCTAATTCGGGCCAATTCGAAAAACCGTTGTCTGGAGGACCTTTCTTGTACTTTAAAACTGGTTCAGTCTCTAGGACTTCTTGTGAACCTCGAGAAGTCTCAGATGATTCCTCAGCAGGAAATTGTCTACCTGGGGATTCTGATGGATTCTCGGGGTTTTCGAGCGTTTCCCTCCCTGGAAAGAAGGGAACGCTGCCTTCAAAAGGTGACAGACTTTTTAGGGAAAGACAGATGTTCGGCGAGGGAATGGATGAATCTGCTGGGGACCATTTCCTCGCTGGAACAGTTCGTTTCTCTAGGAAGGCTTCACCTAAGACCTCTACAGTTCTTCCTGAACGAATCTTGGGATCGGAAGTCCCAAGAGTTGTCAGACTCCTTTCAGATCACAAATCAAGTAAAGGAACATCTCCGTTGGTGGTTAGACCCCCAGAAACTGGGTCTAGGAATTCCTCTGCAACCGCCGAACCCTCGCCTAGTGTTGTTCTCAGACGCGTCGGAGTCCGGTTGGGGAGCAACACTAGGCTCGGAAGAAGTGTCAGGCACCTGGGACACAGATCAGAGGTCCTGGCACATCAACAAGAAGGAGCTAGTAGCCATTCATCTAGCGCTCGTCCGATTCGAACGTCTGGTCAAGGGGTCAGTAGTCCTTATCGATTCAGACAACACCACAGCCCTGGCTTATATCAGGAAGCAAGGAGGGACTCACTCCTTCTCCCTGTATGTCGCAGCAAGGAGCCTTCTGTTATGGGCGGGGGAGAGGAACATCGTTCTCCTCACCAGATTTGTTCAGGGAGAAAGGAATGTGAGAGCGGATCTGCTCAGCAGGAAAGACCAGGTGCTTCCCACGGAATGGTCTCTACATCAAGAGGTTTGCGGAAGGCTGTGGTTCCTGTGGGGGAGACCTCATATCGACCCCTTCGCCACCCATTGGAACAAGAGATTGGAGAACTACTGCTCCCCAATCTCGGACCCCAGAGCAGTAGCAATAGACGGCCTTCTCCTAGATTGGGAAGGTCTAGACGGTTATGCTTTTCCCCCGTTCAAGATTCTAGGGGAGGTGATAAGAAAGTTCGCTTCTTCAAAGGGCACCAAGCTCACCCTGATCACTCCCTTTTGGCCATCCCGAGACTGGTTCACAGAGGTACTGGAATGGATGATAGACTTTCCCAGGTCGCTCCCTCTCAGGAGCGATCTTCTCAAACAGCCCCACTTCGACAGATATCACAAGAACCTTCCCGCTCTAAACCTAACTGCCTTCAGACTGTCGAAGGACTGGTTAGAGCGAAGGGATTTTCGCGCAAGGCTGCGAGGGCTATCGCCAGAGCCAGAAGATCCTCTACCTTGCGCCTCTACCAGTCGAAGTGGGAAATCTTTAGGAGATGGTGCCGAGCTCAGAAAGTGTCCTCTTCCAGTACCTCTGTAATGGAGATAGCGGATTTCCTTCTTTATCTAAGGGAACAGTGTAACCTGGCGGTTTCTACCATCAAGGGATATAGAAGCATGCTTTCCTCAGTTTTTAGACACAGAGGTCTTAACATCTCCGATAATAAGGACCTTCACGACCTTATAAGGTCTTTTGAGACGTCTAAAAACAAGTCCCCTAGACCTCCCAGCTGGAATTTGGACGTGGTCTTAAGATTCTTAATGTCTGATAAATTTGAGCCTCCTCGATCTGCCTCTTTCAGGGATTTAACCAGGAAATCGTTGTTTCTTTTTGCTCTTGCATCTGCTAAAAGATTGAGCGAATTACAGGCTTTGGAAGGTTCAGTCGGCTTTAAGAAGGACTCTGCGATCTGCACCTTTAAGCCTCTCTTCTTAGCAAAGAACGAGAACCCTTCAAAACCTTGGCATAGGAGTTTTGAGGTCAAGGGACTCTCCACTATTTCAGGACAGGAGCTAGAGCACACTCTCTGTCCAGTAAGAAGCCTTAGATGTTATCTGGAGAAAAAGAAACAGCTCGGAGGTAACACTGAAAGTCTTTGGTGCTCTGTCAAGGATCCTTCAAGAGCAATTTCTAAGAACGCCCAGGCTTTCTTCATTAAAGATGTTATCAAGGAGGCTCATCTTTCTTGCAAAGATGAACATTTACAGCTCCTAAGAGTGAATGCTCATGAGGTGAGAGCCATAGCTACTTCTCTGGCTTTCCACAAGTCTTGGTCCCTCCAGTCTATTGTGGACTCTACGTACTGGAGATGTAACTCAGTGTTTGCTTCTCATTATTTGAGAGATGTTCGTGTTACGTATGAGAAGTGCTTCTCTCTAGGAGCTTACGTATCCGCGGATTCGGTGCTGGGTCAAGGAGCTGAAGCTAATCCTTTTTAGTCTAACTATTTGGTTGTTTCTTTTAATGCGTGGTTGTGTTTTTATGGTCGGTTGGAAGAGAGTGTGAAGATACTCTCTCTTTCATCTCGTATCACTAACAAGGTTAGGCTTGGTCAGGTGGTCGGGTTTGGTTGTTAGCTCCTTGTAGTTTTTATTATTACCTAGCTCTGTCATGTAAGAGGATAGCCCCCATTGATATGATTCAGGTAGAGGCTCTGTCTTGTAAGTGGGTTAATCCCCATTGACACGATCCATAACAGGCTCTGTCATGTAAGTGGGTCTTCCCCATTGATATGATCCAGAAGGGCTGTCAGTCATAGGTCACTTCCTCGCTGAAGCTCTTGAGGCATGCAGACTCATAGACAGTATCCATGAAGTCTTCTGCCCAATCAGGTAAGAACCATGGATTTTGTTTATCCTACAACATATGTTGTTTCCCGTTTTTTAGTTAATAGCTGTCTCTTGCCCTCCTCCAAGGGTGCCAATCAGCTAAGTATATATCTGACGGGTAAGTTGCATGTACAAAAATGATATTTTTATGATAAAATAAAGTTTTGTACATACTTACCCGGCAGATATATACGACATGGCCCTCCCAGCCTCCCCTCAGGAGACAGGTGGAAGAGAAAATCTGATTAGAAAACGGGAATGGTTCCTATTCCCGCCACCCAGCGGCGGGTATGGTAGATCACCTGACCTACCTGTCGCGTGTGCCGCGAAATTTGAATTTCTGTCGGGAACGTCGGAGACTATAGCTAAGTATATATCTGCCGGGTAAGTATGTACAAAACTTTATTTTATCATAAAAATATCATTTTCATATAATTTTCATGAATAAATGCACTTTTTGTGATAAAACTATTAAAATACTCAGGTATATGCAATTTTACAGGGTTTTTCTGTGTTTAAACTATCAAAATGGTCAGTTCTAAGTGTTTTTAGAGGGGCTTTAAATATTCGCGGATTTTAGCTATTTGCGGGGGGCATGTGGGATGCATCCCCCGCGAATACGGGTTGTTCACTGTATAAACCCCGAACTTACACAAGGTTAGTTTCCAGAACCCCTCGGTCAAGGCGAATTTTCGTGTAAGCTTGGCATGGTCTCTAAAAATGTAATTTCATTTAAAATTTAGCTTGATATATTACCTTTAAAAAAGAAGTACAAGCAGTCCCCGGTTAACGGCAGGCTTGGGTAATGGCGATCTGGTTTTATGGCGCTTGCATAGCGACGAAAATCAGCAATTTTTTGGCACTGAAAATCACCGATTTTCGCTTATCGGTGCCGATAATTGGGTATTGGCGCCAATACATACCAAACAGAGGTGCTGATAACCGAAAATCAGCACTTTTCGGCGCCGATGAGCCCGGAAATCGCCGATTTTCGGTTAGTGGCAATTTTCGGTTATCATCACACCCCCAGAACGGAACCCCCACCAATAACCGAGGACTGCCTGTAAACGGTTGACATAAAAATTGGGTACTGCGCAGTCTCATAATAGTTTATTTACAGTATGTGTACATATACTAATGTTACCCTTAATTCATGGGATGCCATTTTCTTTTTCACTTAGAGTAAAAGACATTTTCTTTGTGTCACTAGGTAAACTTAGAGTAAAAGACCTTTTCTTTGCATCACTAGGTAAACTTCATATGTCACATTCATAACAAAGGTACAATTCAATAAAATAATGAAAATTTACATACTGTTCATAGAAGGTAGTACAGGTAAAATTCAATCAATTTAAAATTATGTACTGTACAGGTAATGACGTACAGAGAAATAATAAGTTGTAAAAATATGTCTGAACACTAACTACGAATGAGAGAGAGAGAAATACATAAATGTACTCATTAAAAATATTGGACTGTAATAAAAAAAAAAAAAAACAGTAAGTATGGGTACTCACCAGTGATGAATGTTGATTTGAAGATGATGATGAATAAGCTATGCAGTCCGATGAAGGACAATGATATGGCTGCACAGTGTACTTGAGGAGTTACAGCTTCTCAGAGTCCCCCTCTTCAGATAGAGGAAACTCTTCTGCCAGGACTACAGGTACTTCTGCCAGGGCTTCTTTGGGTGGGGGATCTTGTGAAGGTTTGGGTTTTGGATTGAAGAACCAAGTTATTTTGCTCTGCTGCTGCTGTTTTTTCATAGTGTGGTAGAGGGTTCTGTATGTCTCCATGGCTGAATCTATGGCATTTTTAGTTTTCAGAGCATGTTTAAACTGTGGATCCCACTCTTCTATATAGGATAGCACCTGCTGTTGTGCCCTCAGGATTATCCCAAGAAGTTCAGATGAAAGACCCTCATCCTCTCGATCTTGAGCTGGTTCTTCTTCCTCTTCACTTGCTGACTTGTTCAGCTCAAGTAAATCATCATCCGTCAGGGGAGCAGAGTGGGCAATCTTTGGTGCAATCAGTAAATCCTTCACCCCCAAGCAATTTCGCCAGTTTCACAGCCATATTGACAGCCCCATTGTGAATCTCCTCCAGCGAGAAGCCCTTATAGTCATGGACTGCATCTGGCCACAGTTTTTTCCAGCATGTATTGAGTGTTTCCATTTTCATATCTTGGAGGGCAGACTGAATTATTGAAAGGCACAATGCTATGGTGAATGTCTTCCAATATTTTTTCAAGGTGAAGTCCTCCATCGTATCCATTGCATTAACCAGGTGTTGCACAGATCATGCCTTGGTCCGTAGGTTGTATGAGAGAGGTGGTGTTGGCAGGGAGGAGTTCGATCTGCACACCATCATGCCACAGATCTGTGGGGTGCCCTCCAGCATTGTCCATGATCAGCAACACCTTAAATTCAAGGCCTAGGTTGGAAAGTTAAGTCTTCACTTCAGGGATGAAACACCGGTTGGTGTTATACATCCAGTAGACAGGCAGGGTATTCGTATTTTTAATTTTGGGGGCCCTGGGGTTTGTAGACTTATAAATCAGGCCTGGTTTGAGCATGTGGCCAGCAGCATTCCCACACATAATGAGTGTGATTATGTCTTTTTGTGCCTTAAATCCAGGAGCTTTGGCTTCGTCCTTCATCAGGTATGTTCTTGATGGCATTCTCTTCCAGAATAGCCCAGTCTCATCCATGTTGAAGACCTGTTCAGGCCTGTATCCCATTTCCTGGATGAATTCTTTGAAGGTCTCCTGATAGCTCTCTGCAGCTTCTATGTCACCAGATGCAGCCTGTCCATGCAACTTCACACTCCTGATGTTAAAATGCTTTGCAGACTTGTCAAACCACCCCCTGCTGGCCTGAAAACTTCCACAGTCTGGTGATATTGGTGTTCCTGGCTGTGGTTCTTCTGGACCCTCTTCAAAATCTTATTATAAAATTGCAAAGCCTTCTCCCGAATCACGTTGCCATGCAAGGCGAAGTCTTTTTCACGGCAGTCTTCTATCCATAACGAAAGGGCAGATTCCATCTTCACAATGTTTGGGTCTCTCTTGGTCAAAACCTGCTTCGCTTTATTGAGGTAGCTCTTGGAGACCATTTTCTGAATTTCCACCTTTCTTCTTTATAGAATGTACAGAGCTCTCATTCAACCCCAACTGCTGCCCAATGCTTGAAGCAGTCTCCCCAGATTTCAACATATCTAACACTTTAACTTTTTCTTCTATTTTCATCACCTTCCTCTGCTTCTTAGGAAGACTGCTAGGAGCCTTAGAAGGTGCAGGACGATTAGGCATTTTGGTGAAATACTTGAGAACAAAATTTCTCACAACCTCACAAGATACGTATTAAGCGTGTTTTAACTGATGCTGAAGCATTCCAACATTCAGCGAACTTTGGCTTGCTCTGTGATTGGCTACCTCTTATTCTTATAGCCAGTGGCGTTTCTCTATGGAGACTACGTCATCACCCAAGCCAGATACACTTGGACGATGCGATTTGGGGTTTCATAATACAGTAGTTAATTTACTACTGTATTTTGTACAGTAATACAGATGCACTAGCACTTTTTTTCAAAGTTAACAAAGTAATTTTAACAGAACAACACTAATACAACTCTTAGTTATGTCTCTGATATGTTTTAGTATGTTAACGAACTTATTTTATCAAACCAGCGCGACTGAACAACCTCATCTCGAGGTCATGTGAGGTAAGACTTTGGAAATGGGCATAATACAGTAGCTGTACTGCCTTTGTATTGTATTTATGAGCAGATATATAAATACAAATTTTCCATACTGATTTTATACCTAAAAGCATGAAAACTTATAAAATAGTACTTCAAAAATTAAACACACTTTCTGCAGAGGTATCACCTTTGAAAAATGCAGTAACTTTGCGAATGGGTATCGCATCTTGTAAAAGAACACCAACTGAACATGCTGTAATTACGTGTACAAACAGATTGCACCAGCATTTTTCTCCGAGGTTAACAAAGTAATTTTCAAAGAATGACACTGATATAACTCATAGTTACAGCTCTGATATGTTTTAGTACGTTAACGAATTCATTTTATCAAACCAGCGTGACTGAGCAACCTCATCTCGAGGTCATGTAAGGTCCTGGTGACAAAGACTTTGCGAATGGACATAATACAGTAACTGTATTGCCTTTGTATCATATTTATGTACAAAAATGTAAATATAAATAAATTTTCCATATCGATTTTACAGTTAACCCTTAAACGCCTATTGGACATATCATACGTCGACTAAAATTGTCTGTTGGGTGCCGAGTGGACGTACCGTACGTCGACTACAAAAAATTTCAACCTTCGGTCACTTTGACTTGACCGAAATGGCCGAAAAACGCAATTGTAAGCTAAAACTCTTACATTCTAGTAATATTCAATCATGTACCTTCATTTTGCAGCAAATTGGAAGTCTCTAGCACAATATTTCGATTTATGGTGAATTTTTTGAAAAAACTTTTTTCTTACGCACGGCAGTAACTCAGCCGAAAAATTTCATAAATTCTTTCGTCATTTTGTCGTAATTTTTGCACTGTTCTGTATTAGCCGTTACATGAAGTTTTATATATAAAAATGTGTGCAATTTCATGTACAATACAGCAAAATACAACCCATGGTTGTAGCTTTTATCAGTTTGGAAATATTTTCATATAAACCACGATAACTGCCAAAATTTCAACCGGTCAACTTTGACTCGACCGAAATGGTAAAAAAACGCAATTTTAAGCTAAAACTCTTATGATCTAGTAATATTCAATCATTTACCTTCATTTTGCAACCAATTGGAAGTCTCTAGCACAATATTTCGATTTATGGTGAATTTTTGAAAAAACTTTTTACCTTACGTCCGCGCCAGAAATTCTTTTTCATCACGTTGTCGTGTAATGTTTGCACTGTTTTATATTAGTCGTTACATAAAGTTTTATATATGGAAATGTGCGCAATTTCATGTAGAATACAACAGAAAATAACTCATGGTTGTAGCTTTTATCAGTTTTGAAATATTTTCATATAAATCACGATAACTGCCAAAGTTTCAAGCTTGGTCAACTTTAACTCGACCGAAATGGTCAAAAACGCAATTATAAGCTAAAACTCTTACATTCTAGTAATATTCAATCATTTACCTTCATTTTGCAACAAACTGGAAGTCTCTAGCACAATATTTTGATTTATGGTGAATTTCTGAAAAAAAATTTTTCCTTACGTCTGCTACATGTAACTCGGCCGAACATCTCAGAAATTCTTTCGTCATGTTGTCGTAATGTTTGCATCGTTTACATTAGTCGTTACATAAACTTTTATATATGAAAATGTGCACAATTTCATGTAGAATACAACAGAAAATAGCTCATGGTTGTAGCTTTTATCAGTTTTGAAATATTTTCACATAAATCACGATAACTGCCAAAATTTCAACCTTCGGTCAACTTTAACTCTACCGAAATGGTCAAAAAACGCAATTGTAAGCTAAAACTCTTACATTCTAGTAATATTCAATCGTTTAACATCATGTTGCAATAAATTGGAAGTCTCTAGCACAATATTTTGATTTATGGTGAATTTTTAAAAAAAACATTTTCCTTACGTCTGCGCGGTAACTCGGCCGAACATCTCAGAAATTCCTTCGTCTCGTTGTCGTAATATTTGCACCGCTTTAAATTAGTCGTTACATAAAGTTTTATATATGAAAATGTGTGCAATTTCATGTACAATACAACAAAAAATAACTCATGGTTGTAGCTTTTATCAGTTTTGAAATATTTCCATATAAATCACGATAAATAGAAAAATTCGACTTTCGGTCAACTTTAACTCGACCAAATGGTAAAAACTGCAATTGTAAGCTAAAACACTTACAGTCTAGTAATATTCAATCAATTAGCTTCATTTTTCAACAAACGGGAAGTCTCTAGCACAATAATTCGATTTATGGTGAATTTTTGAAAAAAACATTTTTACGTCCGCACGTTACTTAATTCATGCATCATTTTGTGATAATATTTTCTCTGTTGCTTTGATTGTTTTAAAATTTGTTATATACCAAAATCATCATAATTTAGTGTACAATACAACTAAAAAAATTAACTCATTAGCTTTAACCGTTTTGCTTACAGCGCAATTTGTATACAATTATATACAGTTTTTTTTTTTTTTTTTTTGGTGTCATATATTCCAATATTTATATATGATAATGATATTTTTTCATTTCTGATGGTTGCATACTAAACTTCAGGCAATGACAAAAAAATGAGCCAAAATGAACTCTTAATCTTAAAAACTAAGCGTGCTGTGATTTTTTGAAAAAACTTTTTTTTTTCGCTGGCGCTTAACTCACCGAACGCCGCGGCATACGGGAGACGTTTTTGTAAATAGGGCTTCGGCGTTAAAGGGTTAAAAGCATGAAAACTTATAAATGTACTGCAAACATTAAACAAGCTCTTTCTGCAGGGGTATCATCTTTGAAAAGTGAGTAACTTCACGAATGGGTATCACATCTTGTAAAAGTACAGTAAACCCCCCGTATTCGCGTTCTCATGGTTCACGGACTCACGCATTCGCGGGTTTCTCTGTGGAACATATCTAGCCATCATTCGCAGAAAATTCGCCCATTCGCGGTATCTTTCACTGAGAAATATTCACTAATTACTGTATTTTCATAAAATTTTCATGAATAAATGGACTTTTTGTGATAAAACTATTAAAATACTCAGGTATAAGCATTTTTACAGGGTTTTTCTTGGTTTAAGCTATCAAAATGGGCAGTTCTAAGTGTTTTTAGAGGGGTGTTAAGCATTCGCGGATTTGACCTATTTGCGTGGGGTTGTGGGACGCATCCCCCGCGAATACGGGGAGTTCACTGTATATTATATATATATATACCTTGACTTTACATGGTTAGGTTCCAGAACCCCTCATGTAAGGCGAGTATTCGTGTAAGTTAGGTACAGTCACAAAAAATGCTGATGTATACTGTAAATACTTATTTCTAGAGTTTAAACCCTAAATATGACAAAATCATGCTCCCAAGCCACTTATAATTTCATTTTAAAGTTAGCTTAATACCGTACCGTAATTCATTTTTCATTACAGTACCAACAGAGAGAGAG
The DNA here is from genome assembly GCF_040412425.1 of Macrobrachium rosenbergii. NCBI lineage: Eukaryota > Metazoa > Arthropoda > Malacostraca > Decapoda > Palaemonidae > Macrobrachium > Macrobrachium rosenbergii. The sequence continues at coordinate 47,456,809 of NC_089744.1, forward strand.
AGAGAGAGAGAGGGAGAGAGATCGGAGGTTGTCCTTACTTTAAATATCAAGAGAGTGAAATTATTCATGAGAGAGAGAGAGAGAGAGAGAAGTTATTCTTATATTAGATATCAAAAGATGGAAATTCATGATTTATGAAGGAAAAGGAGAGGGAGAGATAAAAAAATTTTCAGTATCCCTCCAAAGTGATATTTTATTTGAAGATCAGTGGGCAACATTTTGTCTCCTTCACGGTCAATATCTCAAGATAATTGACAGTTGGTTACACCCGCCTCACTCCAAAGGATGGAGAAAAAACTGGGAATCCATGTGTATTCTTTTAAAAAATTACATAATTTACTATAGAAATGCAAAAAGTTATAATTATAGCATGGAAAATATAAAAGAATTAAGAAAGTAATGTCATGTTTATCTATAAAACCACAGTATACAAAACAAATAAACATACATGTTACATATGCATAAAAAATCTCTCATCTCAGTGAGGGGGAAAGAGAACAAAAATACAGCTCATACATCAAAGCAAATATTAAAGTACAGAGAGAGAGAGAGAGAGATATATGAAGTACAGAGAGAGAGAGAGAGAGAGATATGTTTACATCAACAGTTGTTTTGTGATTTTGATTGATTTTACTATATTTTAAGTAAAGTATGCTTGTATCATACGGTATTTATGTACAAAAATAAAAATACAAATTTTCATACCAATTTTACACAAAAAAGCATGAACACTTATAAATTACTTCAAAAATTAAACATAACCACTTCTGTAGGGTCTCTTGAGGATTTTGCAAATGTTGCATGTCTGTGAAGAAAACGCAAATGCCAATTAGTTAGGTTCCAATGGAAAGTTCGTTTGTCTGTGAATTCGGGCAACTTGAAGCACATAAGATCAAGGTATTACTGTGTATATATATATATACAGTATATACATACATACATACATACATACTTACTTTAGCCTTGTATGAACTATAGTCTCTTAATTTCTTGTCATTTGTTGTTTAAGGAATACCATCAGACACCATATAGATTTTGTTGGTATCCAGGTATAATCAATATTAATTGTTCCTTCATTACTTCTGTTTTATTTTAGGAAAGAGGTACAGGCCAAAGAAATAAAAAACAAATTTGCCTTGTTGAAGAAAGCCCGGGAAGAGAAACTGAAAGATGCCCAGACACCAAAAGGGAAGACCCTAGGGCCTAAAGGAAAGCCTTGGTTGAAAGATATCATTTATAACCTTACTGACATGCTTCAGATTTGTTTTAATAATATAGAAAAGATTGAAAATATTTGGGAAAAGCATAATTATTCAGAGGAGGCTACTCAGAAGACTGCAAATCGTATTGTGAAACAGCTCGATGCCATGCAGCATAACTTTGTGTTAATGAAAGAAGATATTGCTAAACAAGGGCCACAGTTGGACATTAATGAACCTGTTGAAGGTGGTTCATCTGATTTTAATGAAGTATCAGGATCAAAAGATGATAGCAAGGAACAGCATTCCAAGAGTAGAGGAGAACAGGGTACTGTGGAGAAAACTGAGGCAGGCAGAAAGAAAGAATCTCCCTGCAGTGCGGCCGATGAGGTAGTTCATCATTCAGGAGAGAATAACATTGAAGAAAATAATCTAAATGAGAACTTAGGAAAACCAAATGATATGCAAGAAAGTAACGGCAAAAAGGATGAACATCTCAAGAGAGAAGGTTCTTCAGGTATTGAAGAAAAAGTTGAAGACACCGAAGAGGGAGGTACCAGTAAAATGAGTGAAACAAAGGATGTGGAGGAGACTCCTATCAAAAGGAAGAAAGGAAGACCAAGAAAGTCGGATGTGAGGGAGGGGAAAGGCGATGAGAAAGGAAAGGAAATTTCTGGTGAATTTGACAGTGGAAATGGACCAAAAAATAGAAGAGGAAGGCCAAAGAAAATTGCTTCTATTGAGTCAAAAAGTACTGAAGAAGAATCTGACAATGGGGAAGTAAAAGAACCACAAAGGGATAAATTAGATAATTCAGAAAATGATGGGAATAGAACTGAAAACATGCCGAAGAGGAGGGGACGGCCAAGCAAAGTAGTTGAGGAGAACCCAGTCTCTAGAGATAGGAGTGAATGTGATAAATCAAGTAATAGGGAGAAGCCACAAAAGTCTCCCATTGATAATGAAGAGTCAGAAGGATCTGAACACATGAACAGAGAGGACACCAAAGACAGTGAGGTTAACAATGATGACGATAGTCCTCCTCACATTGACACTAGTTCTATGGAAGTTGATGATGATGACTCCAGTAAAATGCCAAGATTATCTATGGAATTGAATGATAATGATGGAGAAGGGGAAAAACCAGAAAGGGATAAATTAGATAAGTCGGGTAACGATGACAACAAAGACAAAAACACAGATAATTCTGGGAATAGCACAAACAACATGCCAAGGAAAAGGGGAAGACCAAAGAAAGCGGTTGAAGAGAGCTTGGTTTCTAGTGATAGGAGTGAATGTGATAAATCAAGAAAGATAGAAACACAACAAAACTCTCTAATTGGTAATGAAGATTTGGAAGGTTCGCAGTCCATGAACAGGAAGGAAGTTGATAATAATGACGAATCCAACATAACGTCAGAATCATCTGCGGAACTGAATGATAGTGAATGTGTCCCTTGTGATGAAGGAAAAAGTGAGGCACTCATCAAGGTCAATACAAAAAAGAGGTTTTCTTGTAAAACGAAAGAGGGTACAAGTAAGACGCCCAAGAATGGTAGTGAGGAAGCTGAATCTGAAGATGGTGACAAGAATAAAGAAGCTAAAGAAAGGCAAGTTGTGGATAAAGTAGATGTCATAAAGAAGGTAAATGATGATGAAGATAACACCAAGGATGGAGTAACAGAAAAGGTTAAAACCAGAAGGACATCTAAAGTATCTCTTGGGAGAGGAACCACAGGGAAACAAGTGGATGGAATTTGTGATGATAAAGGAGAACCACAGAGTGAAAATGATGAGAAAGAAAGTATGAATGATGAAAAAATGGGCATTAAAGATAAAAAGATGGAAAAAAGTGGGAAAGTCAAAAAAGAAGAGGAGGATAGTAGTGCACATGAGATCAAGAAAAAGAAGAAGGAGAAAGAAATGGTAGATGTGAAGGATCTGAAAAAAAATAGTGATAAAAAGAGGAAGAAAAAAGGTTATGATAGAAGTGCAACAGATGAGTTAGAACAAGTATCAAAACAGAATAAGAAAAAATCTGATGATAGTGGTAGTGATAGTGGTAGTGGCGATAGTCTTTTGGGCATTGGTTCAGATGATTCCAATGACAGACCAGAGAAAAGGAGGAAGAAGCATGCTGATGCTGATGTCTTTTCACCAAAGAGTAGAAAGACAGGTAATGTGAAAAAAATATCAGAAAAGGAACGTGAAATGAAGAAGAAAAATAAAGCAGCTTTGTCTTCTCTGTTAGCTAGTGATTCAGAAGAGGATAGTGATACTAAAAGCAGTAAAGTGAAGGAAAGAGGGAAAGTAAAAACAGGGAAGATGAAGACTAAAGTTAGTGAGTCAAGTGACACAGACATTTCAGTTGATGGGTTTAGAAAAAAAGGTAAAAATAAAAGTAAGAAATCAGGATTAAATGATAATGAAAAAGCCAAAGATGCACTTCTGGAAAGTGAGAGTAGTGATAATTTAGAAGACAAACCAAAACCTAAGTGTAAAAAAAAAAGCAAGCTTTCTAAAGGGTCAAGAGATAACGATGAAACTCGGAGGTACCGGCGTAGAAGTCAAAAGGTGAAACTATCAGAGGAAGAAAGAGAGCAGCTCAAAAAACAGCAACTGGGGGCCAAAGCTAGTGTTGCTGTTGAACGCATGGCTCCTGATCTTGAAGAGGCTTTACAGGGAAGTGGTTACATTGATACTGGAGAATACCCAGACTTGATTGCCAAACTTGAGCAAGAACAGGATACTTATGATGGAGATGCAGAGGAGGAAGAATCTGATCGAGAATTCTCTAAATTGATGAAGTAAGTTTCCAGCTCACTATAAATAACTTTAAATACTAATTATTGAATGAAGAATGTATTTAGGAAAAATAATTACTGCATGGATAGCTCTACATTTAAGATGCTTGCAGAGTTACATAATGGATTTATTTATTTTTATTATTATTATTATTATTATTATATTATTATTAGTAGTAGTAGTAGTGGTAGCAGTAGTAGCAGCAGGAGTATTAGTAGTAGCAGTAATAGTAGTAGTAGTATTGAACAGGATAGAATTTATTGGTGGGTCCTTTTGGAGCAGATACGTGGTTGCATTACAGATCTCAGAATTAATGTTTGTGCAAGGCTGTTGCTTTGTTTTGTTTTGAAATAAATATGAAGTGATTAATTTGTAGGTATTGGAAGCTTTAGATTCAGTTTTTCATGTTAATCAGTGGCATTCAAATTCTAATGCTCATCTGTTGAACTTATATTTCTTAGGTATGAACAATATCATGCTAACTTTTCATTATTTGAAAATTATGATGTGTCGTCTTATCAGCCTATTTATTTGTGAAATTTCTAATTCTGCTGAAATGATAATGTCCAGATATGGTTATTGTAATTAGGTTCTTTGGTTTGATGACTAATTTGTATCAGTTTGGATGAAAAAGTAATCATAATGTAATAAGTTTTTTTTAAATTTAAACGAAAATACATGTTGCTAACCATTCAGTTGTAGATAGTACTGTTTTTGTAACAGAAGTTTTTCATATAAATTCATTAATCATACATATACCTAATGTCTGGACTCCTGCTTCACACTAAAAAAAATTAACTTCTTTTGATGCATTCTCATATCAACCCTCAGAATAGTATTACATCATATTTCATGTAGCTCAAGGAAGTGCTAACTCATTTGGAAGTAAAATTTTCATTTTTGTGTCAATAAAACTTAAACATTCTTGTAGATGTAACTTCACTGACAGGGCAAAGAATTGTTGGGTTGGTAGGCTGTCCATTTACTACCTTCTCACTTTCAGATAACTAACAATTTCTGACTTTTCCAACCATTCTTTACTGTGCTGCCATTGTGAGAGGTTTCATTTCTCAGAAAGTTGACAATGTGGAGGAATTTCACACCAAGTATTTATGATCTGTTGTTGAATTGTTAATCGTAGGACAATGTCATCAACTGAGAGTTCAATCAGGATTTGTGAAACAAAGAATTGCTTGAATAGTTTGTTTAAATTAAAGTATGATAACACTCTCACTGTGAGGATTGTATAGACAGGACATGTAATACAGTATAGAGAATGAGATATGAGTTTGAAGGTTAGGATGTGGAAAAATTTTTTTTTGGCTAAACAAGTAAAAATTGAATCAAGGCAAGTAAAGAAAATTCGGAATTAGAAAAGGTAGGAATACTAATGTTAGCTTAGATGAGGAAAGGTCAGTTTAGGATTGTATATTGGACAGTCCACCTTCAGCTTACCTCCGTGTCTTTTTTCTTCTATCAGTCAACCTCCTTCAGACTGCCATAGAAATCAAGCTACTGTAACTAGGAATGTAGATATCCTTAAGGAAACAAAGTCAGAAATGGCTTGATGAAAGAAATTTTGAAAAAGTCTGATGATGATGGTCCCATCCATCATTTATCATCGGTTTATCCTTCCCCTTCAATGTTTAATTAGAAGTATCCCGTGATGGGCTGGTGGATTCCATAAGGCCATTTGCATGCATGGAACCAAATGAAGATGGTGTAGACTGGCAAAAGTAATCAACCAAGGATGGGTCATGCTCTCTCTCTTACATTGTTCATCACCTCATTTGTGCTCAACAAATTCAGGGGGAAAAAGGGTAAGACAAAACAATTGCCAAAAGACAAGTTTGGTAAAATTCAAGACTCATGATACTTCAGATTCATCAGAATTGGATGTAGCACATCCAAAAATAACCAGGAAAATTAATATACAAGTATTGTTACTGTCCTTTTATGATCCAGAAGTTTTTTTTTCCTAGGTCGTGGTATGATAAACATGGTGGGGAGAAGTAGCAGCATAATTTATTTGCCAATTTGTTGTTTGTAAGTGGTAAAGGTAAGATGGTAATTTTTTTTTTACAAATGTACAACAGAAGTTTGCTTGCAAAAAAGTGGCAAACATAGTAATTAATTGAGATTGGTATGTACACTTGTTAAACTTGCCTATACAAGTAAGAAACAAGAGTGCACCAGTCAGTGCACATTTTCCCCTGTTTCACCCAGCTCTCCATCTCATGTTTCAATGGAAACATGATTCCTTTTCCTTGCCTAGACCTTTCGGTTTTCTTCTTTAACCGAGACATCGACGAAGGGGTTGGAAGATCCTTTAGCTACATTTTCATCTAAGGCTGATGTAAATATTGACATTTTTGGGCTTTGAAGCAGCAAGCACAGCTCATTATTCCTGAGCCAGACAATAATTCTTGAATTGGAAGATCAAGATAAACCGTTCATGTCTGCATTTAGACAACTCATTAAGCGCTGTAATGAATTTTACCTACAACGAAACTTAGAACTTGTCGAAGAAAATGTGATGGTCAGCCTTCCAATTAGATTTTTTGGAATTGCCTGTAAAGAAACAGCCTCTAGTGATGGCCAAGCCTGTACTGGCCAGACATAAGTCCATCAATGCATCTTTGAAAGCCAAAGCTAGTACCTCCAGACCTGCCTTGTTTTTTCTGCTTTTGAAATTGAGCAAGGAAAGTATTACTGAACTGAGGAGCCACCACATTTGTCTCTTTGACTGCCTTGGTTGACTCAGAGTTTACCAGTTGGGTAGACTTTGCTAGTAGGAAGTGTGTTCGGTCAGTGGTCTATAGCTGAAGTGGAACATTTCATTAAAATATTCAATTCTGTAGTAATTAGGTCATTTCTAGACTGGTATTTTGGCACAGTAACTCATAACATTAAGGAAAAGGCATTACACTTACCACTAGAATTTGAACATTTAGGACAAGAAACACTTGGTTTTCCTAAGAATATAGATAAGGCTCATGTATGCTATTGGAGAGATGGCTGATTTATTCTGTAAGTTACCCATAGGAGAAGGGAACAATTGTGTAATCTCTTGCCAAGAATGTTCGTCCAGGTCAAAGAGCAGCCATAATTTTCTACAGGTTTGACCATTTAAAACTCTCTGATTTGAGTCTTGTCAAAGACATTTCAGGTGAGGTTTCCAAATAGGACACTTAAGGACTTGGTTATTCAAGCTTCTTAGTTTAAAACTTAAGTAATTTCTCCTCTGGTTTCTAGAGCTACCAAAGAAATTTGGACATAGCCCTTTCATGTCTCGTCCCGTTTCCCAAAAGGATGTCCCTTTTCAGTGTAAGAATATTGTAGAAAATGGGAAATGAAGCTCTCGGATCCAAGTAGGCACCAGAATTAGCCAATTTTTGTTTGTTTGAGCAGGTTTGTTAGCTGTTAAAAATACAAATTAATTTTAAAATTTGTCATTTTGTGTGGTACCTGCATAATACTGAAGGGAGGTTATTCAATCCCGTTCATGAGAAGTCCACCTTTCTTTGGTCTCAGAAGCCTTTCAGGCTTACCTGCACAACTTTGAAAAAATCAGATCCTTGCAAGTAGTAGTTCAGGCACTGCTAGAAAAAGAGCCTTAAGAGCCTGTATTCAAATTAACTTTGGGTTTTATATTCGCCTTTGCTTAGAGTCAAAGGCATCAGGTTGTTGGAGGCCAGTACTGGATGTCTAGAAGCTGGTAAGTTTTTGAAGCTCCTGAGATTCTCCATGGAGTCAATCAAGATGGTTCTCAAGGATAATTGAAGGATTATAGTAGATCTCAAGGATGACACTCCCACTTTCTTATCAAAGTGGAATCCAAGAAATATTTCTGATAGGTATTCAACAAGGTTTTGAACAGAGCATCACTCAAGTTTTTGCCCACCTAGAAAATGTGAGAAGTCTCTTGAGTGTGGACAATTGCCTCATTGTAGCAAATTCTTTAGAAGGAAGTCTGAGAACAAACAAATTAGTCCTGAAGTTGACAAAATTTAGGTCTAGAAGTCAACCTTCCAAAGTCCAAACTGATTCCAGCTCAGTTGATTCATAATCTAGGGATGGAGACTCAGTTCTTTTTCAGGTTTTGCCACCTCAGAAATGGGTCAACAATCTTCTCTGTAACCCCTACAGGCTAGGCTAAAATATATTTTAAGCACATCCTTAGATTGGTAAACTTTAACACGTTAATTGCCATATGTACCATCGGGTACAATCTACCATGGTTGTGATGTATTTTGTAGGAGCTAAGCCATCTCATCACCTGTCAGTTTCTTTTGTAAGCTCCACTGAGGATGAACAGCAGCGACGCTATCAAAAAACAGGTTTTGACGTAGGAAAAACCTATTTTTGGTAGATGCTGAGAGTCCTCAAACCCACCCACTTTTCCTGACAAAAAGGCATGGGACTGGGGTGAATATTATATTGCACAGACCTGGCTTATAATAAGGAAGAAGCCAACATACCAAGTGTTGTCACATCTGTGCGAGTAAGATGAAAGGAAAAAGCCGAGACAGTCGATGTGTGGACAAGAGATAGATCCTCCTGTCCTGAGTCATATATATTACTGTATATTACTATTCCAGCATGCACTGTTCTGGCTGAGACCAACTATAAGAACATTCTTTGAGATTGGTTGGTCTTTCTTATGGAGCCCTGGGGTGACCATGAGAGTGTAATTTGAAGACAAACAGCAGCTACCAAAAATGGATTTTTCCTATGTTAACATCTTTTTTACCATTTTCTTGAATATTATTTTTGTTGTCTGTGAGACGTTGACAGGCAAATCTGATTTTACCTTGGTTTCTGAAGGAGGTTTTATAATAACTATATAAGATGGTTTTGCCTTGTGCATGGAAGTTTATTAAGATATTCAGCAGTCTATTTTACTGGGGTAACATCATTGATTCTTATTGGAACTTATTATGTCTTTAGTAAAACTAGAAATAGAGAAATAATTACTCATTAATTGAAACAAAAGTTACTGTTGCAGTATGAAGAAGCCTAGTGCTTTAGAACAGGTATCATTCACTTTGTGAGGGAGTACAAAACGGTACAAATGCTTTTGATGCAATAAGTTTGGCTTGGAAAATATTTATTAAAAGTCAAAGCTACCTACCCACTTTCCAGACTTTTTACCAGGAGGTTATGACTGATGCTGAAAGACAAATTACAACTCCTTGCAGAGACACCACATAGCTCCAAGGAAAGATTATCTTTCTCAATAGGCACAAGATTGGCATTCCTCAATTTTTTATTACTGTGTATTTTACATGATGAACAAAGACCTTCAAATTTAGACTGCCCTCAGCTCCAGATAATTATATGCAATTCCATCTTCTTGGCTTCCTGGAAAGACCAGGGTTATTAAAATGCACTCATCTGCATGCATGTCAGTACTAATTGGGATATATGAGAATAGTTCATCTGAAATCCTGCCACATGTTTGAGAGCACACTTTGGCTGTAATTTATATCTCAACGGTCTCTAAATTTCTCTTCATGATAATAGTAACTTCTATGTCACTGGAGTGACCCTCCTTTCTCCCACAAATATGGTAAAATGCATTTAACTTTTTTACTTTATTAATGTATTCTAAGTTGAATCACACTTTCATCTGTCCTATAGTTTTATTATGAATATTTTGAGGTTAAAAAAATAGTTTAAAAAAAATTTACCCAAAACTGTCTGAACCTAGGCAGATTTTTTTGTCTTTACCAAATGTCTGGAGAAATAGTTGTGTGTGTGTGCGCAGCTTTAGAGCTTGCTTCAGAAATGTTTTAATGTTTGTCCAGCTAAAATTATTATTACTAAGTAATCTTGAACAAGGCATGAAAGACAGGAATGATATAGTCTCTTTAAGAATTGTGTGACTAGTTTCTTAACAAATGCAAGTTTTGCTGAGACATGGGCAAGAAACATCTAATAAAAATGCTTTAATATTTATTTTCAGGTTTGATGTCAACACAAAGTTCTGCAAACCAGGTCCTAAGAGCAAGAAGAAGTTTTTTTTACCTGATGACAGTGATGATGATGACGAAGAAAGTGATGAAAATGAGGAAGAAAGCAATGGATCAAATGAGCAGAAGGGATATGAATCAAAAGGAAAAAAACCTGCTCAGAAGAAGAAAGAAGGTCTGCTAGACATTGATATTGATCAGGATCAGGATCAAGATGAGGATGATGGGGAAGAGGATAGCTTCTCCAAAAAGAAAAAGAAAGGTGGAATAACTTTAAATGAGAAGTTAAAGAAGAACTTGCTTTTAAGTTCTGATGAGGAAGAGGAGGAGGAAGATGATGAGGACAATGAGGAAGAAAGTAAGTACATAGTACACAATGTTATTGCTATATGGGATTGTTTCACAAGTATCTATCTCATGCACAGTTGGCAGCTCTCATCTAATTTGGTCAAGAAGTTGAAAGAATATTTGTCTCTTACCCTATATAAATACGTCCTTGTTCATCGTGTTAGTCCAATAGGAATATTGCTGAACTGAACTTTATTCCTCTAAAAAAGGTTGAGAATTGTTGACAAGAGTGTTGTATGTTCCTCTGTAGTGCATTCATGAGAGCCTCAATGGCCAAGTCGGTTAGAGCAGCAGCCTCGGACTTTAGAGGTCTGTGGCGCGGGTTCAGATCCGCAGCCGACTGGTCAGAGGAGGGCACTTTGCTATCCGTGTAGACACCCCGGGATTATGTATGTAATCAACGGATAGCTTTGCTTAAAAGCAGATGGGTGTAACAGACTAATATACACACAAACAAAGCCACCCCAACATCTAAAAACATAACAGACACTTCACATGTCTCGACTGTCGACCTAACCGTGCAACGACTCCTCGCTGCGGGGAGAAAGGGCGCTGGTGATTGGTACAATACTTGTACATACGCTACCAGGTCTAAGCGATGACAGGCAGGGCAGCCGACCGAGACACAAAGTCTACCCCAAAGCCAAATCAAAATTCTTCAAAAAGAAGGCATCGTGCTTACCCCATACAAATGGGAAAAAAGCACGTTAAAAGAAGTAGTAGTAGTGCTGTTAATGTTTAACATTACCACCTGTAGTGGTCCTTATGGAGCACATCTTCAGGCCCCAATCCATGTACATTGATGGTTACTTTAGGTCCGTTACCTGTGCTTTCTTCCTTTAACTTTTATCTTGCTTCAATTTCTACCCCCCCCCCTTTTAGAGCAAATAATTTTCGACACTCCTGTGAGAGTTTGGAATTGTGATTTGTTGGACTGAACGATATAAATGTTATGGTCTGTCACGTTAAGGAGTTACTCTAATAGCCTATTTGTTGCATGCTATGATGTCAGGCCAGCATGTAGAAAAGTACAGCCAGAGCTCGAGAATGAGCAGTCAAATGATAAAATCATAATTTAAGCCACCCCAGTACCAAACTCTGTGAATGTTTTTTTTTTTTTATTTTTGTGCTGTTCTCACTTGGCACTTCATATAAAATAAAAGAAAGTTTGTATGAATAAAATTACTATCCATGTTATTATAATAATGAGTTTAATGTGACATTGTTTAATTATTATTGCCACTGCTAAGGCTTTGTTGAGCATTATTGCTCATGATTGTTAATTTGGTTTAGCACTGAAAAGTATAGTATTTCTTATTATTTTCACATCTTTTTCCAGAAACGGCTGAACGCGAAATGGAGAACAGGGAAAGAATAAAGCACGAGATGCAAAAGACAAGAAAAAAGAAGAAGAAAGAAGAGGGAGAGGATGTGGATGAGGTAAACAGTGATGAGTCATGCTGATTGAAAGTTCACATCACTGAATTTATTTAAATTTTGTGTGTGTGTGCAATTTGGACCACCATTAACAGATAATGTAAAAGTGTGTGTATTGGTATAAAACATTGCAGAATTAGACTATTGGTGTTTGGGATATCTGTTAACAAATCAGTTCTTGGCCAAATAAGATTTTTGCTATTACATTGATCAATTTTAATCTTTTGTAAACTCCTTTAGTAAAATTTATTGCCAGCTACCATAATCATTTAAGTGAATGAAATAATATACAGTAAACCCCCCGTATTCGCGTTCTCATGGTTGGCGGACTCATGCATTCGCGTGTTTCTCTGTGGAACATATCTAGCCATCATTCGCGGAAAATTCGCCCATTCGCGGTATTTTTCACTAAGAAATATTCACTAATTACTGTATTTTCACATAATTTTCATGAATAAACGCACTTTTTGTGATAAAACTATTAAAATACTCAGGTATAAGCATTTTTACAGGGTTTTTCTTGGTTTAAGCTATCAAAATGGGCAGTTCTAAGTGTTTTTAGAGGGGTTTTGAGCATTTGCAGATTTGACCTATTTTGGGTGGGGGTGGGGGACGCATCCCCCGCGAATACGGGGGGGTTCACTGTAGTTAGTATTGTGAGCATGAACACTCAAATCTTATAATTTTTGTACTATGGGAAAAAATATGATATGATATGACATTACCTGTATGAAATGATCTCAATGGGTGTACAGTAGGTTCAGATCAGTCGCGAGGATGTATGAGGAAGGTTTTATTTTAACAATACATTCACAAACATCAGTTAATCAGCATTGGTCACGATGGATAAACAGTGACTACATATGTTACATGAAATTGGCTATCTCACAATAGTAAACAATTTTATCACCCTCACTTGTGCTCATGGGTTTTCCTCATGCGTGCCATAGATCCATGTAGGCCATTCAATCACTCTGGATCATCCCAAATTATGTAGCAGTCTAACCCATGGCTCACTGGCCCATAGAATCTTGCAGTATCAGGTGTCACTCAATAAAGTTTTTAATAATGTCCAAAGAGCATAATAACAGCTAAAAGGGCAATGAATGTATGTGCTGTTTTTTTCTCAGGCAATTTATTTTATGTTCTAAACCACCATTATATTTTAAATATAGCTTTCTTTGTACTGTAGCTTTGGATTTCTAGACTTGCCTCGGGTCTTTGCAAAGTGTTACAGTATATTGAATTTTATGATTTGTGGCCAAGTAGTTTGTAGCTATTTTTTATATTATCTAAGTATTTTAACCGTAATGGTAAGTTGCCATAGGCAGTTTATTGTGTAGTTGTTGAAGCTTAGGCTTTCTGATTTGCAAAATGGATTGTAATTTTTTAATGTTTTGAAATTCAAACTTTAAATAGAAACTACCAAATTTATACTGAACACTTTCTTAAAGTATATTTTCACCCATTAGTTTTTCCTGAAACTTTTTTCCTCTTAGTTGCACTTTTGTTTCTTGCAATAAAGTCTTTAGATCTTCATGAAATTGAGGCCTTTGAAGCTCCGATCTTTGAAATTTCAGTGTACTTTGTATTTGTAGTTCACCATAGCCCAGTCTTCCCTGGTAGCAGATATTGGTTATTACCTAATAAATCTTATAAAGTATTGGAGTCCATTATTGTCAGCATCTGCATTACTCTAAAGTAGTAATTTCATCCCCAAAGGTAGCATTGATCCGAACTTAAATGAAATATTTTTTACTTCATGGGAAGAAATGGTGAGATAATTACTTTCGTATATGTATTGATCTGTTTTTTTTTTTTTTTTTTTTTTAGGAAACTCGGAAAGTCTCCAAAAAGGGCTATATGAGATTGGATATAACATCTGATGAAGATGATGAGGATTTTAAGCCTGAAAATAATGATGATGATGATGTTGACAGTGATTTTGAAGAATCGTGAGTCTCTCTAACTTTTTCTTTTACATTTTGAGATGTCAGTAATGTAAGTCTCTATTACTTTTTTCGTTTACATTTTGTGATGTCAGTAATATATAAACCAGGATATATATCCTATGAAAATATCCCTGGTAATTGTGTTTTTTCTGGTTGCAGGCCTAGGAAACGCCGAACATTCCAGTTGTCTTCTTCAGATAGTGACAGTAGCATAAGTAGAAAGAAAAAGAAAAGGAAAAAAGAAGAGGAGTCTGACTATGAATGGTAAGGTTGTGCATTTCTTATTCTTGCAGTATTTTGCTCTAGAGACTGCATATTCAGGTCTGTGAGTTTCTTTTGTGTCTCAGATCATTTTCATTTTTTTTTTTTTTTTTGCCAAAGGCATTAATTTTAGATTTTTAATTGGGCTGTTAAAATTTAGTGGATTTTAATGTGTTAAGAAGTTCAGACAGTCCTCTGTATCAAGTAAATTTTGATATTTGAACTTAATTTATATTGTAATTCTTCCGTGTAATTATCAGTTATTTCAACTCTGTTTCTTAATAAACTAAGGTGTAACTCCCACTGAAATTCATCAGAAATCCAAATATGAAGGAGATGAATTTCTCTTCTATTCCATGCAACAAATCCACATTAGTTCTTTGCTGGGATTTATTGTCACAGCATGCCATTTGTTTGCAGTTGGTGGATCCAGGTCATTCATCACCATCCACTTCATGACTTCATCCCTAATAATGTGGCACAAATAGAGGCATGTATTTTCTTGAGTACCATCACATTTCTTTGGTAATAAGATGTCCAGCAGATTAGTCTTAACTTTCTTGTCCAGGCCTTATCTGTATTTTCTTCCCACTTTAATTGTGGTTCACGCAGGTTATGATTAATGAATTTTTAATAACAAACTGTTTTTACAGTAAAACAGGTTTTGAGCCTGGTGTCTCGCCAACTTCACCTAATGACAGTCCAGTTGCATCAGTGGGCCGTAGACAACTCGGTGGATCTTGTGGCCAGGTACATTCCAGGCAAAAGAATGTAGTGGCCGACAAACTGAGTTGGCGGAGACAGAATCTGGGAACAGAATGGTCTCTGCATCGGGAGATTGCGGACAGGCTGTTTAACATGTGGGGGAGGCCAGTGATAGATCTCTTCACTACAAGATTCAACAGGAAGTTGGAGGTCTATTATTCAGTAGTCCCAGACACATTTGCAGCGGCGGAAGACACCTTTCAACATCTGTGGGACAACCTGGACATGTACGCCTTTCCTCCGTTTTGCCTGATTCGTTATGTCCTGAACAGAATGATGACATCCCAGAATCTCAAAATGACTCTGATATCTTCTCTATGGCCTCAAGCAGAATGGTTTCCGGATCTGCTTTCTCTGCTGTTAGAGGGTCTGAGAGAGATACCTCCCTGGCCCAATCTGCTGTGTCAACATCATATGGAGAAGCATCATCAGTTGATAGAATCCCTATCTCTTCGTGGGTGGAGACTATCAAGTATCTCCTGCAAGCAAGAGGCTTTTCTTGAAGAACAGCGTCTCAGATGTCAGGTTATCTCAGGAAGTCATCGACGTACATGTACCTGGGGAAGTGGTCCGTCTACTGTGATTGGTGTCATAGACGGGGTTCCTCTCCATGCAGAACCTCTGTTCAAGAGATAGCTGATTTTCTAGTCTTTCTCAGAACAGAAAAACTTCTTTCTGCGTCTGTCATAAAGGGCTACAGAGCTGCTTTGGCTTTAGTTCTACACATGAAGGACATGGATGTAACTACATCTTGGGAGATATCTATGCTGATTAACCTGTAATGCATCCCCCCTGGATGATCTCGCTGCTAACGTACCGCCAAGTTTTTTTTGTAGTTTGTGGTCGTTTCACTGATGATAGTTTTTCAAAGTTAATGTTAATTTTCATGCTTATAATTCATACTTGTAGTTAAGTGTAGGAATATTAATTAAATGATGGAATAAAAAACAATTAATACTACTACAGGTTGACCATCACTAATCCGGCATCATTGGGACCTGGAGGGTGCTGGATTAGCCATTTTGCCGGATTAGCCATTTATTAGGCTAGAATACACGAAACCCAGTAGCTAAGCACCTCATCTTAGAATTAAAATATCCCATAAATCAGTACAAGTTGGTTAATAAAGAAAAGACAATTATCAAATACAGGTAGTGCTCGAGTTACAATAATTCGACTTACGGTATTTCGAGTTTACGATGGGGTTAGCAATTAATACCAGTACGAAAATATTTAGGAAATATTTTTAGATTTCGCGCAGGCTGAGGCAGCGAGAGAGACCAACTTACAATAGAAAAACTTCTTTTCCTCCATCTCTCTATTCCATCTGCTAGTTAAAAAAGTAAGAGAGTATTGTTAGTAACGTTATACTCCTGCGTAAATGCGTACAGCCATAAACAACCGAACGTGAAACTGTTGTTTTGCTAATAATCGTATCGGATAACAACTGTTTTGCTTGTATTTCAACCATCGTACGGTAATACACAATGTAGCTATGTTACAAATTACGCTAAGTACTGTACAATAGGACTGATGTATTTTTTACACTATACCCTTATTCGCTTTGGAGAAAAGATCGGCAGGGAAATATACTGCTACAGTAACTTTAAGCTGTAAGTTGTAGCTGAAGCTGAGAAAACAATGTTCAAGCTGCTAATGACTATAAATTATCTTGCATCGGCAACATGGATGAAACTCGACCATAAGTAAAACTGGAGAGAATGTATTTTAATCAAAACTACTGGGCATGAAAGAATACAAATTACTACTGTTTTCACGACGATAAAAGATAAATACGTAAAGCTTGTCTTATGATGAAATCAAGAGAGAATAGCGAACGGAATCTTGATTTTTTTTTTACACAAAACAAACATGCCCCCAAAACAGCCAGCTGCGATTCACGCAAACGTCATATATTAACGAAAAAAATGGCTAAATTAATTTCACAACGAGACGTATTTTAGTTATATTTCGACTTAAAAACACTTTGTATATAACGAAAAATATCCTTGTCCCAAATAAATAAAGTATCCATATTCATTTACGCTAACTAGAAGCAAGAAAAGCTCTTTGAACTTAGTTAAATGCGGTGAAATAAACATCGCAATATCAATTCCCAAAACAAACGTTGATTGCAGTTTATAATACAAAAGCAATATGAGAATATATGCAATTGGAAACAATGTAGTAAAGCATAACTTTTTAAAAGATCCATGAAAAAGATGCATGTTCGTTATGTTGATGTTTGTATAATACTGTTAATATGTGAATAGAGTTCAGTATAATTTAGGCTAGGCTACCAGTTTGTTGATGCAGCACACTGCGCCACCAAATCGAAGCGGCCGGCAAGCAAGTTAGTGCAGCGACCTGGGAAATTTGAAAATTAGTGCCGAAACATTAGAAATTACTCCAGCCGAAATTTGTGCCGGATTACTGATTGCCGGATTAGTGATGGTCAACCTGTATTATTGTATTTCTAAAGACTACGTAATACTGAATTAAAAATGTTGTACATAAATGCACTATTACTCTTTCGTATGCCAATCTCTAAAGCAAGTGGCTACACACAATCTTACTTCACAGTCCTTACACCAATATGAGCTATCCCTCTTATATTGTTCTTCAGGCACTGAGCACAAGTCCCTTGTGGCCCCTTCTGTTTATCTGTAGGTGGGCAATAATCAGGAAAGTGCCTGTCAATTAGCCGCGAAGGTTTCGCTGCAAGTTGTGGGGGCCTGCGCAAGGGAGCAGGTCTTTCTTTTTTCACGCCGGGATCACTTGGCAACGAAAAGTCATCTTCACTATCGCTATCAGAAGAAAAGTTTGTTCCTTCATTATCCTCATCACTGGAGGATTCAGAACTAGAGCTCTCATCATCAGATAGGTTATCAATATCAGACTCCTCATCTACTATTTGATTGATCTCACCTGAAGAAATACACCTCCTCTTTAGGAGACTCATTGTGAAAGAAGCGAAAAATCGACTTCTCTCGATGAACGTCCGAAGTACACTGAAAGAAAACCAGCTTTCTAGCATCGAGCGACCCCCAGGAAAACGTTGCCAGGCAGCAAATAAGTTTCCATTTACAGCTTACATGTGCTGAGAGTGTTGCCAAATGATGTTCCTACACTTTCCATACGAGTAAACGTATTATTACAGGACTGACGGCTTGACGTGCATTTAAAGTCTTGAATGTAATACCCCGTTGAAGGTGGTACCGAGTAGATCGTGAGAAACACATTATTGTGTTGGTGACGCTTAACCGGTTAAGAGCTTTGAGCAGTCCTGTTTGCCTAGAGAGCTCATGTCTCTTAGTTGGGATTTGACTTTTGTATTGAGTAGCCTTACTTGAGCCCCCTATGAATGGTTGCGGAAAGCTTTGGATAGACATTTGACCCTGAAAGCAGTCCTTTTTTTTTTATTATTAGCATTAGCGTCATCAAAAAAGGTAGGCGAGTTGAGTGGTCTGTCTTATGATGTTAATCATACCAGGGGTTGGAGGTCAATAGTCTTCGAATATGTCCTGGAATTCGTTGCTAAGACTCAGAATCCCTCAATTCATAATGACAGATATGTCTCCTTTTCTATACCTTCTTTGGGAGACTTTGATAACAATGACCCTGACGAAATGTTGCTGTGTCCTGTCAGAACGCTGCATGCTTATCTAAATTGTCAGAATGCTGCGTGCTTATCTAAATAGGACTCAACATCTCGGACTGGGATGTCAAAGACTTTGCTAGCACAGGCCAAATCAAGAAAGAAGTGTCCAAGAATACAATCTCGTTCTGGCTACGAGAAACAATCATGAATGCATATTCATCATCAGCAGTTGCTTCAGCCAGTAGTGTACATGCAAGAGCACATGACGCTAGATGGCAGAGTGCCCCTTTTAGTATTCAAGAAGAATTTATCTGTTCATAGGATTTTGAATGCTGGTTCATGGTGTCACCAAACCACTTTTCATTTCTGCTGCTTGAAGGATATTGCCCGTAGGTCCTTGGAAACTTTTTCCTTGGGTCCATGGTGGCTGCTCAACAAGTGTAGCTCATCTAGTGCCCCTGGAGGTACAGTTTGTATCTAGCCTAAAATGATGGTACAAAAGTGAAATGAATGAGATTACTGGTCTCTTTTTCTTTTCTCCTTTCTGTCTTTACCTACGAGCGGTATGAAGTTTGTTCCGTCATGAGCTGGAATGGGCATGATACAGGTGAGTGCAGTGGTCATGCTGTTAGAGTAATCATTAGTAAATGAAGTTACCTTTCAGTAGCAGAATATTCCTCTCTTTAGCAAGGAGAGAGGGGGATGGTAACAAACCTACATAGGTGGCTACATTGGTTTGTTATTTGAACAGATAGCTCTTCATCTGCTGCTTATGCAATGAACTTAGGCATTGTATTAAAACCCAGAAGTCTGAACTTGAGTTGTGCACTTACCTAAGGTTCAGAGGTGTAGGTCTTTCCTAGATTTCTCTTATACAAGAAGAATGACCAGATGTGGCAAACCTCCATTTGGTTAATTGGTACTTACCTCCCACCAAGAGTAAGCCTATCCTAATGTTGAGACCCCAGGTTTGTTCCATGTATGAACAAATCACAAATTTTTAAAATAATTTGTATTTTTCATAACTAACAAACCTGTGGTCTTAACATTTAAGGCCCACCTCTGACCACCCCTCTGACTGTTTAACTTGTGTTGGAAGAATACTGATACATCATGAGTCCCAGCTTGGGTTGGTGGTTCCACCTAACTCGTAACAGAGGACAGATGCCACCAGTTCCTTGCATATACAATCCTATTGAATTTTTTACCAGTACCAGCTGGCACTAGAAGGTTTATCCTAGTGATAAGACCTCAGGTTTGTTAGTTATGAAAAATACAAATTATTTTTAAAATTTGTGATTTTTGGTAGTTGCTGTAAGTCCTCAAATGAGTTACACTCTCATGGTCCCCCCCAGGGCTGCATAAGACAGACCAGCCAGTTCCAAAGAATTCTCTTATAGTTGGTCTTGGCCAAAAAAGTGTTTGTTGGCACAATGATAGAATGTAAAGGACTCAGGACAAGAGGGTTCTAGTTCCTGTCCTACAACAATTACCAAGGCTCTATGTCTTACTCGCACAGATGTGACAACAGCTGTCAGTGCTATCTTCAGTACACGCCAGGTCTGTGCATGATAAATATTCAGCCCAGTCCTGTGCCTTTTTGCCAGGGAAAGTCGTTGGGTTTGAGGACTCACAGCAGGTCAAAACCTGTATTTTGATACTGTAGCCACTGTTCGTCTTCAAAGGAGCTTACAAAAGAAATGACAGGTGACGAAATGGCTTAGCTCCTATTAAATGAATCTCAACAACCCAGATTAATTTTTGGTCTGAGGTATAGTCACAGGTTATTAACCATTTTCTTTATTCCGGATACCCATAGGGTTTGGCAATACAGAAGAGGAAACAACAAATGAACCAATACAGTGGGTCCCTGCTAGATCGCAGATCAGCAGTCTCGCCCTCAATTAATTGCAAGTTTTTCTGTGGAACTTATCTCCAAATATATCACAGAAAATTCACTAATTTGCAATTTTTTTTCGTAAAGCAATATTCACTAATTACTGTATTTCCATTTTATTTTCGTGACTGAATACATTTTTCCTGATAAAAGACTTTACTAATTTTCATATATTAATATTGATGTAAGCACAGCAAAATATCAATCAAATGTTAAAGTAAAATCCCTCAACATAGACCTGAAGGGGTTGGAAGTAACCAATCTCAAAGCTTGTAGCTCAATGCTTTTTATGTATTGTCAATAGTGTATAACTGAATCACGAAAATATGGAACCTAATGAATATATATAAATAAAGGCAAATGCCACAAAGAAATATGAAACAACGGAGTGGTGCTAGGCCTTTCGACTTACAGTCCTTTACTTAACCCTTTAACGCCGAAGCCCTATTTTCAAAAACATATCCCGTGTGCCGGCGGCCTCCGAGAGGTAGCACTTTAAAGCGGAAAAAGTTTTTTCAAAAAATCACAGCGCTTTAGTTTTCAAGATTAAGAGTTCATTTTTGGCTCCTTTTTTCTCATTGCCTGAAGTTTAGTATGCAGTCATCAGAAATGAAAAAATATAATTATCATATATAAATATTGGAATATATGACAGCGAAAAAAAAAACTCGTATATAATTCTATACAAATCGCGCTGTAAGGAAAACGGTTAAAGCTAATGAGTTAATTTTTTTTAGTTGTATTGTACACTAAATTGCGATGATTTTGGTATATAACAGATTGTAAAACGATTAAAGCAACACAGAGAAAATATTATCACAAAATGATGCATGAATTCGTAACACGTGGACGTAAAAAAAAGTTTTTTTCAAAAATTCACCAAAAATCAAAATATTGTGCTAGAGACTTTCCAATTGTGCCAAAATGAAGGAAATTGATTGAATATTACTAGACTGTAAGGGTTTTAGCTTACAATTGCATTTTTGAACCATTTCGATCGAGTTAAAGTTGACCAAAGGTTGATTTTTTCTATTTATCGTTATTTCGATGTAAATATTTAAAAACTGTGAAGAGCTAAAGGAATTATTTATTTTTTGTTGTATTCTACATGAAATTGTGCACATTTTGATGTATAACACTTTATGTAACGAATAATATGAAACGGCAGAAAAAATTACGGCAAACTGACGCAAGAAATGACAGGATTTTCAGGAGTCCGCAAGGCCATGAGCGGAGGAAATTATTTTTTCAAAAATTCACCAAAATTCTAAATATTGTGCTAGAGACTTTCCGTTTGTTGCAAAATGAAGGTAAGTGATTGATTGTTACTCGAATGTAATAATTATGGCTTACGAATGTGTTTTTCGATCATTTCGGTCGAGTCAAAGTTGACGAACGTTAAAATTTTGTCAGTTATCGTGATTTCAATGAAAATATTAAAAACTGTGAAGAGCTAAAGGAATTATTTATTTTTTGTTGTATTCTACATGAAATTGCACACATTTTGATGTATAACACTTTATGTAACGAATAATATTAAACGGCGAAAAAATTACGGCAAGCTGACGCAAGAAATGCCACGATTTTCAGCTGATTGCAGGAGCGGAGGAAATTATTTTTTCAAAAATTCACCAAAAATCTAGATATTGTGCTAGAGACTTTCCGTTTGTTTCAAAATGAAGGTAAGTGATTGATTGTTACTCGAATGTAATAATTATGGCTTACAAATGCGTTTTTCGATCATTTCGGTCGAGTCAAAGTTGACTGAACGTTAAAACTTTGTCAGTTATCGTTATTTCGGCGAAAATATTAAAAAACTGTGAAGAGCTAAAGGAATGATTTATTTTTTGTTGTATTCTACATGAAATTGCGCACATTTTGATGTATAACACTTTATGTAACGAATAATATGAAAGGGCGAAAAAATTACGGCAAGCTGAAGCAAGAAATGCCAGGATTTTCAGCTGATTCCGCGCATGCGGAGCAGAGGAAATTATTTTTTTCAAAAATTCACCAAAATTCTAAATATTGTGCTAGAGACTTTCCGTTTGTTGCAAAATGAAGGTAAGTGATTGATTGTTACTAGAATGTAATAATTATGGCTTACGAATGCGTTTTTCTATCATTTTTGGTCGAGTCAAAGTTGACCGAACGTTAAAATGTTGTCAGTTATCGTTATTTCGGTGAAAATATTAAAAACCTGTGAAGAGCTAAAGGAATGATTTATTTTTTGTTGTATTCTACATGAAATTGCGCAAATTTTGATGTATAACACTTTATGTAACGAATAATATGAAACGGCTTGAAAAATTTCGGCAAGCAGACGCAAGAAATGCCAGGATTTTCAGCGGATATCATGTGCGGAGCGAAGGAAAATTTTTTTTAAATTCACCAAAAATCTAAATATTGTGCTAGAGACTTTCCGTTTGTTGCAGAATGAAGGTAAATGATTGATTGTTACTCGAATGTAATAATTATGGCTTACGGATGCGTTTTTTTATCATTTCGGTCGAGTCAAAGTTGACCGAAGGTTGATTTTTTTCTATTTATCGTTATTTCGATGTAAATATTTAAAAACTGTGAAAGGCTAAAGGAATGATTTATTTTTGTTGTATTCTACATGAAATTGCGCACATTTTGATGTATAACACTTTATGTAACGAATAATATGAAACAATGAAAAAAAATTACGGCAAGCTGACGCAAGAAATGCCACGATTTTCAGCGGATTCATGTGAGCGAAGGAAAATTTTTTGTTTCAAAAATTCACCAAAAATCTAAATATTGTGCTAGAGACTTTCCGTTTGTTGCAGAATGAAGGTAAATGATTGATTGTTACTCGAATGTAATAATTATGGCTTACGGATGCGTTTTTCGATCATTTCGGTCGAGTCAAAGTTGACCAAAGGTTGATTTTTTTCTATTTATCGTTATTTCGATGTAAATATTTAAAAACTGTGAAGATCTAAAGGAATGATTTATTTTTTGTTGTATTCTACATGAAATTGCGCACATTTTGATGTATAACACTTTATGTAACGAATAATATGAAACGCGAAAAAAATTACGGCAAGCTGACGCAAGAAATGCCCACGATTTTCAGCGGATTTCAGTTCAGGAGTGAAGGAAAATTTTTATTTCAAAAATTCACCAAAAATCTAAATATTGTGCTAGAGACTTTCCGTTTGTTGCAGAATGAAGGTAAATGATTGATTGTTACTCGAATGTAATAATTATGGCTTACGGATGCGTTTTTTGATCATTTCGGTCGAGTGAAAGTTGACCGAATGTTAAAATTTTGTCAGTTATCGTGATTTCGCGAAAATATTAAAAACTGTGAAGAGCTAAAGGAATGATTTATTTTTTGTTGTATTCTACATGAAATTGCGCACATTTTGATGTGTAATGAATAATATGAAACGGCGAAAACATTACGGCAAGCTGATGCAAGAAATGACAGGATTTTCAGCGGAGTCCGCGCGCGTGGAGCGGAGGAAATTATTTTTTTCAAAAATTCACCAAAAATCTAAATATTGTGCTAGAGACTTTCCGTTTGTTGCAAAATGAAGGTAAAGGATTGAATATCACCAGAATATGAGATTTTTTGCTTACCCAAAAGAGACCCAAGTAAAAAAAAAAAAAATAAAAAAATATATATATATATATATATATATATATATATATATATATATATATATATATATATACACAGACATTCATACATAAACACATATAAATTATATTGTTTTTTACTTTGTTACGAAAACATAACTAAAAGGAATGGTTGTGAAAACTTTGTTTTTGCATAAAACGAAATTATACAAAACAGCAATGAATACTGATATATAAAAACTTGTAATAAATATAAAACTAAAAATAAATTCAATGCAGAATACTCACTCGTAAATATAAAACTAAAAAAAAAATAAATGCAGAATACTCACTCGTAATCCTGACTCTTCGTGCTGTTTCTTGTTTTCTCCCTCCTCCATTGAAGAGTCTTGCATTTTTTTCCTCCCGACATGACGGGCACAAGTGGAGGAGGGAGACGCGCCCTTATTGCTGGTGGGCCGCCGCCGGCGGCTCGCTGCGCCCCCGTGTCGCCGGGCAGGCGCACTCCAATAAATAACCGCATTGTGGTACCTGCAGTTACACTCATCCAACCTGCAAAGTGCTACCTTGCAGGTGCGACACACGCATCGGCTGTCTCTCCTCTTGCCATTCAAATGGCACACCCGGCACCGTTTCTGTCTGCCCCCTTCGATGAGCTCCAGTGTGTGATCTCCTGGCTGCAGCCGACACACAGGGTCGGCTACCCGACGGGACACTGGAATTCGAGGGGCGGCGGCACCTTCAGGGGCGGCGGCATCATCAAGGTCGGCGCCGGCAGGATGAGGAATTATGATGTCGGGGTATCTCACGACATCTGACCTTTCCTCTCGGGGCAGAGCTGGAGCTCGGGGCAGGAGGGCGCCGTTGGAAGGCCACTCCTCCGGATCGAAGTTGATGAGGGCATTCCCAGCCACCTCAAGAAACTGGATGTGGGTCAACCTCCGAGCGTCCGAATTATACCCACAGTAAATGATGTAGGCATTCTGGAGGGCCAACTGAAGGAGGTATTTGAGGAGCTTCTGTGTCCACCTCCTGGTTCTCCTGGCGAAGGGATAATACTGGATGAGTTGATCAAAGAGATCAAGTCCTCCCATGTGCCTGTTGTAGTGCCCGATGACAGTAGGGCGTTGGACACGAAACTCCTCATACGTAACTCAGCCCTGCCGGTGTGTCTTCTTCCGCTGGGTGATCTCCTCTTGGATGGGCTCATGACTCCTCGTAATCATGGGCACGAGTCGGACCCCCTTCCAACAGACGACGAAAACATCTCCCTTCCGCCGCCACTCTGTCTCTCCTCTTGCAAGATGTTGCGGGTGGCTAGCAAACCTCTTGAGGACATTGGGGCCCCACGCACCAACCGAAGGGTACCACTGACGTGCACACCTGCTTCATACAGTTCCTGGGCCAGGGATACTGAGTTATAATAATTATCCATAAATAGGTGGTATCCTGGTTACGGAAACGATTCACAAGACCGAAGACAGTGTCACGCAGCGTGGAGAAGACCCCAGAATACACCAAGAAGTCCACGACGTATCCAGTGTTGGCTTCCGTAATAAAAAAATAACTTTACACCATACTTCTTTGGCTTCTTGGGTTGTACACTTTGATACTTAGACGCCCTTTGTATGGCATCATACCCTCATCCAAAGAAAGGTTCTTGAAGGAACCACGAGTCTGGCACCGTTCACGAATGAACTCCAACACTGGGCGGACTAAGATGAGGCAGTCGGGTTATTCGGGTATAGCCCTTCGGTTGAAGGCGTTGAAATACCTGTCCAACGCCAGGACTCTATCACGGGACATAATGCCGCCACATTAGGCGTTTAAAAAAAAAAATTCTGCCTCCAATATTGCCTGACGTCAGCAGCAGGCATCATCCCAAAGAATATGTGGAGCCCCAAAAAGTGCGCCATGTCCGTGAGGTTGCAGCCCGCCAGCGGTGCGACAACGCCGTCCGCAATTCCTCACGGCAGTACCGGCGTAATCTACCATCTCCGCAACCAGGAATTCAAGCAATTCCGCGTCAGGAAAAGCTGAATGAACCCCAGTACCGTGAGAGGCACAGGGACGGTCAGTCCAGGTACTGCTGTGAATGGGTGCATGTTAGGTGGGTGGGGTCCTCCGACCACCCTCATCACTTTCGGACGAACGGCCTTCACCTGAGCTGCCGCTACGTTGCGACCTTCTACGGGTTTGCGCCACAAGACGCCGCAGACGGGCACGTCTTCGCACTCTCACACTCCCAGCTGGGCCATCTCCTTCACTTTCCCATCACTTTCTGTTTCGTCCCCACCAGCCACAATCGAGTCATCCTCTTCCTCCTCCAACTCACTTTCTCCCTCGTAGGCACTAGACCCACTAAACTCTAATTCACTTTCCTGCTGAGGATCCTACGGACATTGGTGGCAAATATTCGTCATCGCTGACGCCAGGCGTTATGTCGTCATCGCTAGATGACCAACTACCAACGAAATCAGGACTTTTGACCTGCTCTCGATCGAGCTCCAACAAGTACTCATCAATGTCCTTCTGTTGGAGGCCTCCCAAATGTTTTCGGATGCCCCTCAGGACACCCCGATGCTTCCTAGGGGTCGTAAAAGGAACGGGATGTGGTCCTTGGTCGCCATAGGTCACACTTGGCCGAACAACACGCTGCTGAGGAGCTGGGTCACTCTGGTAGCTGGATCCTTCTCCAGCATCCAAGTCCAAAACTCGCCTCACACGCTCACTTCCAACAGGCAATGTGCGCCTTTCACGCTCCTGACGCCTTTGCGACATCTCTGCAAACGTTCTGTTGCAGCACAAATTCGCTAACACTCGCAAAAGTTCAGCAAAACACGTCTGCGTCAAAATATCGCTCCCGCAAGGCGCTACTCTGATGCTCTCTGATGCGAGATGGGGGAAATTCGCGCATGCGCGTCTGGGTGACGCTCAGAAACAAAACAACAGCTGGATCCATGAACTCCCAGCATCCGCCGAGGCGCGGGATTTGAAATCTTCCGCAAACTAGGCCTACAATTATTTTTCCGCGAATATTTAAAAAAAGCATTTTCAGTCGATGTTTGCAACGTCCACTCGGCATTCGACAGACAATTTTGGACGACGTTTAAAACGTCCAACAGGCGTTTAAGGGTTAACAGACTGATAGAAATATAAAAATAAGTTAACAAAGAAAGCTCTTATAATATAAAATAAGTTTACAAAGAAAGCTCTTATAAATGACAGATGGGGATTATAAAGGAAACTATGTACCTGGAATCTAACACAGTTGAAGAATTAGTAGACCTACCAAAACAGGGGTAAATATTTAAGAGTTTTTACAGAAGATTAGGCCCAATAGCTCAGAAGCAGGGAAAAGTCAATTAAAAGATTATACATTGAAAGAGACAGGCCACACATAAAATGACCGTATTCTCTCAAAACTGGGCAAACATCCAGTGCAATATTCATTCATTTAAGTGAAAAATCTCACAGGATAAATTGGACTGAAAGTTCAGTGATCGCCAGATTGAAAGATTTCTCTTCATTAAATCTTTTAGACTGCTATTACAGGCAGTCCCTTGTTATCGGCAGGCTTGGTTTGGTTTTTTGGTGCTTGTCTAGCGACAAAAATCTGCAGTTTTCGGAACTGACTTCCACTTATTGGCGCCAGTAATCACATATTGGGACCGATACATACTTAACCCTTTAACGCCTACTGGACGTATTTTACGTTGACAAAAGTTGTCTGTCAGGTGCCAAGTGGACATAAAATACATTAACTACAAAAAGTTTTTTTAATTATTCGCGGAAAAATACTTATAGGCCTCGTTTGCAAAAAATTTTAAATTGCGCCTTGAGGGATGCTGGGAGTTCACGGATCACGCTGTTGTTTTGTTTACAAGCATGACCCAGCTGCGCATGCGCAAATTTCTTTCTTATCCCAAAAGAAAGCATCAGCTAACTCTGCTGAAAATACTCAGAAATTCTTTAGTCACTTTGTCGTAATTTTTGCACTGTTTTCTATTAGTCGTTACATAAAGTTTTATACATGAAAATGTGTGCAATTTTATGTAGAATACAACAAAAAATAACTCATGTAGTTTTTATCAATTTTGACATATTTTCATATAAATCACGATAAGTGCCAAAATTTCAACCTTCGGTCAACTTTGACTCGACCGAAATGGTCGAAAATGCAATTGTAAGCTAAAACTCTTACATTCTAGTAATATTCAATCATTTACCTGCATTTTGCAACAAACGAGAAGTCTCTAGCACAATATTTCGATTTATGGTGAATTTTGAAAAAAACTTTCCTTACGTCCGCGCTCACTAGCTCTGCTGAAAATCTTGTAAGAGCCTGACGTTGTCTCTTCGAAACACGTGTGTGTTTGTCGTCCATCGGAGTGGACAAGACAACAAGAGCATCTCGTTTTCTTTCTCTAAAGGAAAGCGATTTCAACCATACAATATTTCCGTCTGTTTCTCCCTAACCATTGTTCTCTTGATGTATGTACAATCACCACTACTTGCATTGCCATGCAAGCATTCTAATCATGTACTCATAATGTTCCAACGAATCTACTGTATCAAACTGTGTGTATGTTTCTGTTTGTGAAGACGCCAAATGTCTCACCACTCTGATGGACAACAAACACACACGTTTGGAAGAGACAGCGTCAGGCTCGTACAATCTCAGAAATTCTTTAGTCACTTTGTCATAATTTTTGCACCGTTTTATATTAGCCGTTACATAATGTTTTATATATGAAAATGTGTGCAATTTCATGTAGAATACAACTAAAAATAAGCCATGGTTGTAGCTTTTATCAGTTTTGAAATATTTACATATAAATCACAGTAAGTGCCAAAATTTCAACTTTCGGTCAACTTTGACTCGACCGAAATAGTCGAAAAATGCAATTGTAAGCTAAAACTCTTACATTCTAGTAATATTCAATCATTTACCTTCATTTTGCAACAAACGAGAAGTCTCTAGAACAATATTTCGATTTATGGTGAATTTTTGAAAAAACTTTTTCCTTACCTCCGCGCGCGCTAACTCTGCTGAAAATCTCAGAATTTCTTTAGTCACTTTGTTGTAATTTTTACACCGTTTTATATTAGCCGTTACATAAAGTTTTATATATGAAAATGTGTGCAATTTCATGTAAAATACAACAAAAAATAACTCATGGTTGTAGCTTTTATCAGTTTTGAAATATTTTCATAGACATCACGTCTCGTCTTCTGAGATGTCTTCAGCTCAGTTTGCAAATTTTCTCCTGTACCTGAAGACTTCGAAGAGACTCTCCTCGTCCACCATTAAAGGATATTGAGCGATGATTTCCTCGGTTTTCAAGCACAGCTTTGGATATTTCATCTGATCAGGACCTTAATGATCTCCTTAAGTCTTTGGATACGTCCAAGCAGAAGTAGTCTGATTTAGAGTCTTGGAACTTGGATGTAGTCCTTAAGTGGCTTTCGGGCCCTCCTTTCGAGCTTCTCAGTCCCACCTCTCCCAAGAACTTTTTGCAGAAGACCCTCTTTCTAGTAGTCTTGGCAACGGCTAAACTTGTAAGTGAGGTACATGCGATCAACAAGAGGATTGGCTTCTCCCAAGGGGATGCAGTTTGCTCTTTCACTTTGGGTTTCTTGGCTAAGATTGAGGGGCCTTCTAAGCCTTGGCCTCGTTCATTCCATATCAAGAACTTAATGGATATTCTGGGCCCGGATGAAGAGGAGAGGGTTCTTTGCCCAGTCAGATCACCGAGGTACTGTCTGCATAGGACCGAGAAGATCAGAGGACCTGCTAGCAGCCTCTTGTGTTCTATCAAGAATCCTTCTCGCCCACTTTCTAAGAATGCCTTATCATTCTTTATTAGAGACGTGATCTCTGAAGCACATTCCTGGATTCGGGAAGACACTTTTCTGTTGATCAAAGTCAAAACTCATGAAGTCAGAGCAGTATTCATGTCTCTCGCCTTCAAACATAGTTTATCCATCTCGTCTATTCTTCAGTCGACCTTTTGGAGGTGCAAGTTGATCTTTGCATCTCATTATTTAAAAGAGGTGGAAACAGTATTTAAAAACTGCAGTACCCTTGGACCTTGGCAGTGGCTGGTATGGTATTGGGGAAGAAGCATGGGAGAGATCCTGTCTCTTTTTTGTCTCTTCACATTGTTATAAGGATGTTGAGTTTTAGGGGAGCCTTGGGGTATATTGTACCTGGAGTGCCCACCAGTTCGTTGGATGGGTAGTGGTTTTTTTGGTTGTGTAAGGGTTGGTGATAGGTGTTCTCTGGTTTGTTGGTATGGTACTGCACCCAGGGCAATTGTGTCTTTTTTCCTGCATTACATCTTGTCAGCGAACAGGCATATCCTCTGTTGCAAGACTTCCACTGATGTAAAGGCAACTCTCGGCTCACCGCTACGCCACTACAGATTAAGATGAGCACCGACCAGAGGCAGCATTCGTCTGCTGTAACACTCTTACTTGTAGTTCAAGTTTTTACCACACCCACACCTAATGTGTTGAATTAGAATAGTCCATTCATCCCATCCCCCTTGCAATGTGGGATTCAGCTAAGTAATTACTTGTTAAGTTACTTATATAAAAATTACATTTTTATAATAAAATTAAGTTTTATACCAAGTAATTACTGAATCAGAGCCCTCCCTCCTCCCCTCTGCTTCTTTTGTTCATGGACTTTGCAGCAATAAATTGAATGACACTGCTGGCTTCTGTTGCTCCCGTTGCAGTGGGCAGGGCGTATCTCCCCGCTTTGCAACTAACGTGCTGCCACGAATTTTGAAATTAGGATGCTGTGCGAGCATAATCGTTAGCTAAGTAATTACTTTGATAAGTATATATAAAACGTGATTTTATTATAAAAACATCTATAATGGGCACTGCAGGAATGAAATTAGGATGAAATGGTAAACACAATATTCTCAAGTTCTTTGTTAACACTGGTTGGATTTAGTGTGTGTGTGTTTTTTTTTTTTTTTTTTTCACTAAGTTCTAAAAAATATGGAGGGTAACATAATGACTCTCCTATTTTATCAATAATTTTGAACTCCTCTTCCAAAAATTCAGGACTACAAATTCTAAAAGCTCTTAACCCTTTCATATCTGTATAGTTATCACATCACTGAGGGTACTTGAGCCCCGATGTGTCTGGGAGCGCTCGACAGTGCGAAAAAATAATTATTTCGAAAATTCAGCAAAAATAGAAATTTTATGCTAACAACGTTCATTTTGCTGTCCTTTTTTCTAAATGTTTATATTTTATGGTGGAATAGTCAGAATAAGAGTCCCAGCCCTCTAAATACGAAAAAAAATGTGAGTTATTTAATGAAAAAAAAAAAAATTCTTTACTTATTTTTATGTTTTTCGTCAGAACCCAAAAACTATGAAAGTCAGATTTAATTAATTATTTTTTATGAGAAAGCCAATAAAATTCCCTAAATATTGACATATAAAACAATGGAAAACGAATAAGTCCAGTTGGTGAAAAATTTATAGAAAAGATGGTGAGAAACAGAGCGCTCTGCCCGCCTATTGTGAGAATTAACGCTAGAAAAATTTTTTTAAGAGCCCTATCTCGGTTATTTTTCATAGAAATTACTTTGTAAATATACGAAAAAGTAGAGGAAAAGTTGAAGAATAAAGGAAAGTCAAGAAAAATGGCTTTGGTAACGGCAACAGTTTCATTTTGATGTTATAATTGATCGAAACGAAAAAAAAGTTACCGTTGTCAACATTATTGTTCGTAGCTCAAAACTATAACAGTTAGGCGAATGAATTATTTTTTATGAGAAAGCCAAGAAAATTCTCTAAATATCGACATATAAAACAATGAAAAACGAATAAGTCCAGTTGGTGAAAAATTGATAGAAAAGTGGGTAAGAAACAGAGCGCGCTGCCTGGCATACGGTGAGAATTATCGCTAGACATTTTTTTTGAAGAGCCCTACCTCAGATTTTTTCATAGAAATTACTTTGTAAATATACAAAAATGTAGAGGAAAGGCTGAGGAATAAAGTGAGAGTCAAGAAAAATGGCTTTGGTAACAGCAAGTTTCATTTTGACGTTATAAGCTGTTCGAAACGAAAAAAAAATGTTACCTTTGTCAACATTATCGTTCGTAGCTCAAAAGCTATAACAGTTAGGTGAATGAATTATTTTTTATGAGAAAGCCAACAAAATTCTCTAAATATCGATATATATGATAATGAAAAATGAGATTCAGAGCCCTGCCTAAAATCCAGACGTCTCTTATGTGATGCACTAACGAATTTCCGCTAGTCTTACCGTAAAAACTTTGCGAAAGCATGTTGGAAACTGTTCTCGATTGACGTCGCTGTATGTAAACAGCCACACGTGTTCACCCAACCTCGTACGCATGATCTCTAACAGAAGTGTGGCCTGCCAGGCCTGCGTGGGTGCGATCAGCTGATGTCATTGTGAGAATTTTACTACACCATGGATTTGCGCATGCACAGTAGAGGAACTAAAAAATTTATAGAAAATAGAGGATACCAAACAGAGTGTTTCCAATAATGTAATCCTACATTTTATAAAAAAATGTAAGATACGAGAGAGAAACGTGGGTAGGATCAGCTGATTTCATTGTGAGAAATTTACTATGCCAGGAATTGCGCATGCGCAGTACAGGGACTGCTTGCCTGGCATATCGATGCCTGAGTTACACGGTCCAAGGTATGCTTTAGCCTATGGAAACCACCAACTGTCCGAAAATAAAAAAATTTACCCCTACCACACGCATTTAAAAATGTCGGTAAATTTTACGTGTAAAATTACGTCAGTCAGAAAAGAAGGGGGGTAGGGGGTTGTTGCGTAATATTACGTCAATTGGACAGGAATGGGTTAAGATACATACTGGAAAATGTTAGCACCTTCATTTTTTTAGCGTGGTTAGAGTAAAAATGAATATATGACATTATTCATGGATTTCCTATATACTTTAAAACAAAAATTGGTATTTCTAATAACTAAGACATCCAAAAATAGTATACAATTATTTTCTTAATATTCTATTGTGAATTTTATGGATGCTACAAGATTATTAATTGTTTGCAAGAAATCAGGAATATTTACATTTTCTTTTACTATACAAAAACAATCATCTACATATATAACCGAAAACACCTTAGAGAATAGATTTCTTGGAATAAGCTGGACTCAAAGAATTCCATGTAAATATTAGACAAAAGTGGCAAAAGAGGGTTCCCCATAGCCATACCAAATATTTGTTCATAAAAATTACCATTGAAAGTGAATTCACAATTTTTTATACAAGGGATATCAAATTAATAATCACATTGGTAGGTAATTCTAGATTGTATATATTATGCTACAGTATTCTTGTTTATAATTTACTGTATTTTCTCATTATTTCTTTTTTCAAATCAAAAGACAAATATAGGCGTGTGTGTAGGTTATGATAGAGAAAAAGAGAAAACAACTGAGATATGTTTACATTGAAGTCTAAGCACAGTAACGCACACCTGTTACTTTTGTATTTATATTTTCTGCCACAGTATTCTTGTTTACAGTTGTACTGTACTTTCTCATTTTTCATACTTTCAAACCAAAAGACAAATGCAATTGTGTGCGTAGGGTACGTATGTATGCACGCACTCATTCCATGCTGTTGGTAAACTTGCTACAGCCTGTTTGGTTTTGGTCTTGCCTACATATGAAATTCGCTTTTTAAATATTTTACTTGGATTAGGGATGAAATGTCAGCAGTGACAAAATATTCTCATGTGTACTGTTATTGTATGTGTGATTATCATACATAGTCAACTAAACTTGTAATGAAATACAGTGCAGTTCAGGCACATATGCACACACTCTTTTGATGGCGCCCTGAACTTCCTGGAGTTTGTTTAGTTTTGTGTTTTTATGTTTATGGTACAGTAATTCATATTTCATTAAAAGATATATACAGTACTGAGATACAGTGGAGTGAGAGAGAGAGAGAGAGAGAGAGAGAGAGAGAGAGAGAGAGAGAGAGAGCAACAACTGTGGTATGTCTACATTAAAGCCTAATACAGTAGCTCACACACTCTTACATTGTTTTGTGTATATTTTATGCTATAGAATTCTTGTTTATATTTTTACTGTATTTTATCATTTTTTAAAATTTTCACAAGCAAAAGGTAAATTGCAGTTCTCAGCATAGGGTGCCTTCTTATGAAATTTGCATTTTAAATATTTTTACAGTGATTAGAGATGAAATATCAACAGTGATAAAATATTCTCTCGTGGAGAGAGAGAGATGAGAGGTATGCTTACTTAGGTAAATGAAGGAATTGGGAAACCCCTGTTTTGAAATTTTAAGGGATTTTACTTTTAACTTAAATTGCAAAGGGTTAAGGGTGCAGGGGTTGTTAAAGCATATTTTTATTAAGTGTAATTTTGTGCTGGTGTTCCTGTCCCACATGGGAAACCAAAAGTTGTTCTTTGCTGAATGAAGGTTACAAAAAAGAAGACTCTGGCACAATGCCTAGATATCCATGGCATCATTTATGACAGGCTGTGCAGGTGATTACGGGAGTTATCCCTCCCTGGCGCATGCGTGTGACTGGGAAGCTGACGTTCACATTCGGAAGATCAACACCAGTCGTGAAGAAGTTGGAACTGTAAGGAAATTTTGTTATTTCATACAGGTAATCCCTGGTTATTGGCGATCTGGTTTAACAGCGCTTGTCTAGTGATGAAAATTGCAATTTTCGGTGCCGAAAATCGTTGATTTCCGCTTATTGGTGCTGATAATTGGGTATTGGCACCGATACACACCTAACGATTTTCGCCTGTAGATACAAATCTGAAGATTTTTTCATCAAAATCCA
This sequence comes from Macrobrachium rosenbergii, assembly GCF_040412425.1. Lineage (NCBI taxonomy): Eukaryota > Metazoa > Arthropoda > Malacostraca > Decapoda > Palaemonidae > Macrobrachium > Macrobrachium rosenbergii. Next base: position 47,491,528 of record NC_089744.1, read on the forward strand.
ACCTCTAACCAAACTCACATTTGTTCCTGTTGCTGGAGGAAAAAGTGGGCACTAGTTACTGAGTGAGTGAGAGGTTCCCCATCCCCCAACTTACCTGCCTGTGGTTAACTACCTTGTTACCAAGCTTCAGTGACCAAACCAGCTTTCACCAAAAGTATATCCATGTGAAAGGTTTTCTCAAGGAAAAATGCAAATCATCTTAAATTTGCAAATCTTATACAGCTCTTTTATCCTAGTTCTAGAGGAATGAGTAATTTTATGTAAGGACATTGGGATTGGAGCATCCAAAGGAGGAGACAGCATAGCCAAACTTTTATCGGTTTGCTGCATAAGCTGATATTACAGAGAAGAACAGGGTCTGTATATCAGTCTTCAGTGGTTACTGAGACTTCCACCTTGTTCCACAGGAAGTACAAGAGTTGTAGAGGTTGACCAACCTATGATGGAGTTGTGCCAAGGAAGAGACCATGATACTGTAGCTGTAATGAGTAAGCCAACCCATGGGTACAATAGCCAAAGAATGAGGAATACTGGAAGTGGGCGTGACCGCAGCTATGTTACTAAAACTGGCAGAAGTTGGCCAGGCCATGAGCATTCTTAGAATATGATGAGTGGGCAATTTGTTTGTGAAGGCTGTACTGATGCTTCCAAAACTATTATTACTCCCTCACAAACACCAGGGGTAATTAAGATTCAGGAGCCTTTGGAACTTAAGAGTCCAAAGCAGGAGAAGAGACACCACCAGTGACACATTTTGGGTAGATCTTAATACATCCTCCTGTGGCCATGGCAGTACCACTGGTTATGCAAACAGTGGCAACATGTTTCCTAGGTTAGTTAAAGGAAGACAAGGCTTGCAAAACCTTCACACAAAATTTAACGATTAATGAAAGAGTCATAAACACAGACTTGAGTAGCTCTGAATATTGAAAAGGAAATGACTGCAAAGCCTACTTCTTTTGGTGGTAATTATTGTTTTACTTATAAAAGTCAGTTCTTACAAGCTTGTAATGTAGAAAAACAATACAGCAACACCAAAGCACTTAATATTTGCAGAAACCACTAAATTATCTCCTGAACAATGAATGTTAAAAAAAAAAAGTGAAAAATTAATGTTGATGAGCACTGACTGACAATAAGTGAAAATCCACAGTTGTGTGTATAAGAAAATACTGTATTATGAAATAATACAAGTAAGGAAATACTAAAAATGGCATATTTTGACTGTTTGCATGATGAGCCTCTTCAGCCACCTGGACAAAAGATAAGTGAATTTCCTAATAAAAAATCGACCAAATTTCTTAACAGCCTGGAAAAACATCAAATAATCCCTCAGATTTATCTATGAAATGGCATTCATGTAGTGGCTGTTCCCCCCATCTGTGTGCCTTTCATTCATACAGTTTGGTTTGTTAGTGGTGATCAGGTGATTTTTAGGTGGTAAACGACCTCCAGCATCAGTGCTTCTTGCTTCTGTGACAACTGCCACTTTGCAAACCTGTATGGGGAGAGATGAAGTTTCAATATCAGGAGGCCAAGAGTAACTGCTCCAAATCCAAATTTATGATGACATACTACCTTGTCAGTGTGTTTTTCTTCCTGCACAAGGGCTTTATTGCCATCTAATGCTTTACAAATATTTGCCACTCTTCTACAACCTGTTTTACTACTCCTGTGTATAGTTTTCGCTTCCTCACATTGCATAACATGATAATTCTCCCGACAGTGTTTAGCAATGGCACTGTGAGCAAATTTCCCAGCTACTATTTTATGCTCTGGCAATCTGACTTACAATCTTTCCTGAGGCAAACTCATGGAATAGGGGCAAAGAGTTGATTGCACTGAAAATTAAGGTGTTGCCAGATGCATACTTAAGGATTCAGGAGCATGCATAGTAAAAGTTCTGTCTGATAAAAAAAAAACGCATGGCAAGCCTGGGGCTCATGATAGATTTGATGTTACTTTACTCTAAATCTCCCTCAAATCTGTTTTTTCTCGTCATGTTGCAGTCACTGACTCTTGATCCCCTTTTGGTTCTGCATCTTTACTTCAGGTGTTAATAGAGAATTTTTTCATTGGTTACTCCGAATTATTGTGAACTATGTATTGAGAATGATCTTATAAGTCAGTAAGATTTGTAGGTAATTTTTATGGTTTATGCTTTTCAGTGAAGAGGTGGAAGAAGAAACCCCAAAGGGTAAGAGAAAACGTATTAAAAAGGTTTCCTCATCTTCAGATGAAGGCGAAGAAGGTGAAGACGGAAAAAAGGTAAGGTTTATGAAATAATTTTTTCCTTCTCTTTATTACCTGAAACAATTAGCTAGTAAATACAGGGAGTTCAGATTTATATGAGAGTTTTTAACTCTACTTCATGAGCCCCACCAATAAAGAAGGTTTATTTTTTGAGGAGTTAAGATTGCCTGCTTGTTTGGTTGTCTAAATGTAAGCAGTATTAAACAGATTTCTACATGTGAATTTTTACATAAACTTTTCAGATGTGGGCCACATGACTGATAAATAACATAGACAAACAGTAGCAAGCACAACTTGCCCAAAGTCATTATTCATGAAGTCACAAAACTCATAAATGGAAAAATTCCCTAAGCATAGTCACAAACTTGCACCATTTCCCCCCCAAAATTCAGAAAATCAGAAATCCTAAGCAGTCACCAGTTTTGAAAGAGCTTGAAAATTAATTCAAAGTAAAGATAAAATAAGCATAAAAAAGTATAAACAGAACTGAAAGTAACTTTTTACTGTGAAGTGAGTGCTTGAATTGAAGCACTGTAGTTACTAGGAATTACATTATCTTAAAAGAAAAGTCCCAGCTAAAAGAAAAGGGTTGCAGTTATAAGATGAAGATTTTCCCAGAAAACAAACTTGACAATTATGTGAAAAACAGTAATATCAGGACTACTGTATTCATAACCCCCTCCTAGAAATTTAGTACATAATTACATTATACAAACTCAGAATTCTCAAAATTAAATGAATGAACATTGATAGTATATTCTGCTCCCTTTTTGTCTCAGGAATTTTTTATTTTATAATTTTCTCCATTAAAATTTGGTTCTAGATTTATTATTCATTTATTTAATAATTAGGGCAAGCCTTGTTATATATCAAAGCCTACAGTATGACTAATACACATCAAACTACAGTACTTTAGGTTTTTAATGAGAGTCACTTTGAGAGGCTATAACATAGCATACCTTATTAAGTACAAGGAAGAGATAGAAAAACTTTGATAAACAAGTAATGTCTGAAAAAGTGCTCAGCTTGTATCTTGTAACACTGAACAAAAATGCCAGAACAGAGTAATAATTTAACATTTACTAATATCTTATACTTTATCCTATTCTGTATTATTACAGTACTTTACAGCCTTTTCTAATGTGCAAGGTGTTTTATAGATCTGTTTTTTAAATCAGTGTGAAGTGTTTGACCATTACATAGGGTTTGTTTATAAAATAATGAGTGCCCCATGTCATGTCTCTAAAAATACCTAGTCGGGAGCTATATTCATATCTAAAAGGTTAATTTTAATCACTGTATGTATAAAATTCCCAAAATTGTTTGTTTGCTAAAATCAACATAAATTTAGTGCAGGGTAAAATAATTTAAGGGCTGAATATCCAGGAATTATCGAATGTTATTACCAGTTATCAGCTGTTTTATGTCTAAATAAACATATCCTGAAGTACTAATGCTAAAAAATATATTTTGATTGGTTTATTAACAATTTTGTTTATCGCGTGTATGGCATCGTGAATGACAAACTGTAAAGAAACTTGTAAAAAGTGTGTGTGACTAATTCTGGATAGGTGCAAGTGAGTTATAGACTGTTTTGGACTGTTTTATTTGCAAATAAACATATCTTGAAGTGTTATTTCTAAAAAAAATGTTTAGACTGGTTCATGGACAATTTTGTTCGTTGCTTGTACGGCTTTGTGAACGACAAACTGTAAAAAAACATGTAAAAAAAGTGTTGAAAGAATTGTACAAAAATACTCGTCACCCACTAAAATAACCCATTCTCTCTAGTGTTTGCGTTAGAGAAAACGGGTTATAATGATAAAGGGATAACTTGCTCAAGGTGTCATGATTGTCTCAAGATTCTTGAAAGTCCAAAAAATTTATGTTATGCTGTTTTATGAAAACTTGCATCTTTTCAAAACTAAATGCTTAGATCTCCAAGACGGCAAACAAATTCAACGAAATTTTAACTTATGCGAGGTTAGGTTCCGGAGCCCCTCGTGCAAGGTGAATTTTCGCATAAGTTTGGCAAGATCTTTAAAAATGCTAATAAATGTTTATTTCCAGATTTTAAGTACTAAATATGACCCTAATCACACTCCCAAAGTATCAAGCTAACTTTTAAATAAACTAAAGTTAGTGTAATTTTATTTAAAATTTAGCTTATTACCCTTAAAAAAGAAATACAGTAAATGGTTGACATAAAAATTGAGTACTGCACAGTTTCACAATAGTGCATTTACAGTAGGTGTGTATACATATACTAATGTTACCCCTAATTTATGGGATGCGGTTTTCTTTGTGTCACTAGGCAAAACGTCATGCATCACAGTCATAATAAAGGTACAATTCCATAAAATATCGAAAACATGTACATAATGTTCGTAGAAGTTAGTACAGTACAGGTAAAATTCAATCAACTTAAAATTATATACTGTACAGGCAATGATGTACAGAGAAATAATAATTTGTAAAAATATGTTTGACCGCTAACTACGAACGAGAGAGAGAGAGATAGGTACGCATTAAAAATATTGGACTGTAATAAAAAATCAGTACATATGGGTACTCACCAGTGATGAATGTTGATTTGAAGGTGGTGATGAATAAGCTGTGCAGTCTGATGAATGACGATGATATGACTGCACAGCATACTTGGGGAGTTACAGCTCCTCAGAGTCCTTCTCTTCAGATAGAGGAAACTCTTCTGTCAGGACTACTGTACTCCTTTTGTATCGTATTTATGTGCAAATATATAAATACAAATTTTCCATTCTGATTTTACGCTTAAAAACACGTAAACTTATAAAATAGTACTTCAAAAATTCAACACACTTTCTGCAGGGATATCTTTGAAAAGTGCAGTAACTTTGTGAATGGGTATCACATCTTGTAAAAGTACACTAACTGAACGTGCTGTAATTACATGCACATACAGATTGCATCAGCACGTTTCCCCATGGTTAACAAAGTAGTTTTGAAAGAATGACACTTATACAACTTTTAGTTACATCTCTGATATTACATTAACGAATTCATTTTATCAAACCAGCGCGACTGAACAACCTCATCTCGAGGTCATGTAAAGACGCCCTAGTGACATAGACTTTGTATGATATTTATGTACAAAAATATAAATATAAATTTTCCGTATCAATTTTACAGTTAAAAGCATGAAAACGTATAAATGTACTCTACTGTACTTTAAACATTAAACAAGCATTTTCTGCAGGGTGTCATCTTTGAAAAGTGGAGTAACTTTGCAAATGGGTACCACATCTTGTAAAAGTACACTAACTGAACGTGCTGAAATTACCTTTGCATCATATTTATGCATGTACAGAAATAAAAATAATGCATTTTTCTTACAGATTTGACACATAAAATCATGAAATGCATTTTTCATACAGATTTTACACATAAAAGCATAAAAACTTATAAAATACTTCAAAAATTAAACATAACCACTTTTGCAGGGTTTCTCAAGAATTTCATATGTCTGAAAAAATTGCGTATGCCAATTAGTTAGGTTCCAGTGAAAAGTTCGTGTGTGTGTGAATTCGCGCAACTCGAATCGTGTAAGGTGAATGTATGACTGTATTTAGGCGTTAGGAAGTCATTTTTGAGATTAACTTTTTTTTTTTTTTTTTTTTTTTTTTTTTTTTGTATTTTTGAAAAATTATTTTTTCAACTGCAAAAAATAATTTAGAAGTAGAATTTCAAAATTTTCCCACAAGGGAATTTTCAGTATTAGTTGTAGAATAAGTGGTATAAAGTTGAAGCAGATCCTTTCAATCATTTACTTTATGAAGGGGCCTTTTGGCGTCGGCGCTCCCCTTGAATATACAAGCAGTCCCCGGTTAGCGGCGGGGTTCCATTCCTGACGGCGTGACGACAACTGAAAATCGCCACTAACTGAAAATTGGCAATAATAGCACTGATACCTGGTTAGCGGCGCCGATAACTGGTGATCAGCGCCGCCGATAAGAGGCAATCAGTGTCGATAACCGGTTATCAACAACAAAAATCTGGTTATCGTCGTCGTTAGGCAAGCGCTGTAAAACCGGATCGCTGGTAACCGAGGCTGCCAATAACCGGGGACTGCCTGTAGAAGTAAATTATGAAGTAAACAATGTAAGATAAGGAAAGCAAAGCAGAATTATAAAATAATTTTAAGAACAGGAGAAGAGAGCAGTGCAGTGTATGGATGTTATTTTATCAGCTTACAGTACATGTAGTATTACAGTAAATGTCCAGTAGTAAGGTGCAAAGCTGATAAATATGGTAAGAATATGTGGACAAGGACGAACATGGCATGAACCTTTGTTAATAAGATACAGGACCAGGGTGTGAGTTATGCCTTCACTGAGGTCATCTTTACCGCCCCATACAATCCCAACAGCTGTATTGGCTTCATCCATGTAAATGGATATTGAGAGAAAATAGAAGCAAGGTTCCTTTTACCATATTAGTAAATGGAATTAATAATTTTTAACACCAGCTACTTTGGGAATGACTTCACATGTGTGAGAAGCCCCATTTTGGAACACTGCCAGTAAATATTGTTGAATGTACGCTACTCGCCCAAACCCATTCTCTCTCTAAGGCTTTGGTTTTGTTTTTTCCTTTTTTTTTTAAGGAGGAGTCCCCCAGTAAGCACAAAAAGATCAGGCGTGTCATCCGAGATGAAGATCTATTGGAATCGACTAAAAATGCTACACAAGAAGAGGAAGAGCGACGTAAACGTATTGCAGAACGTCAAAAGCAGGTTCGTTTCTCTTGCCAACACGGTGTTAAATTATTTGTATGCTCTGGTTAGATATCATAATATAGTATGGTTCCTGTGGCATGTCATAAAATGTTGTGTCTGCGTATAATTATACATCATGAGTTTTCCTGTTTAAATTATCAGTTAATTATAAATTAAAATTTTATGTAAACTGTGTCCATGAAATCTAAAAGATATTGTGTATATATATATATATATATATATATGAAGATAAAAAGGCCCATAAAACACTATTTGAACGTTGCAACCATGTATTTCGGGCACTTCCTTCTGTGCCCCTGTTCACTGGTAAAATATGGACAGATGAAATGTTACAAGGGTATATATACAAAGCATATATACTGTAGGTGTGGCATTAAGTCTCCGATGGTATGCAGGTGACCGTTTCCTAAGAAGGAGGAGAATAAACAATTCCCTAGTGGTTTTTGGCCTCATTAACTCCTGTTTGGCGACGATTCTGGTGGTCGTGTTCCCTGGAACACCACCTTCAGAAGAGGTCTGAGGATTAAAGCGTCGATGTCGTCCAATTTCCAATGTCCTCCTGACAAGTTCATATTGTTGTTTTGATTGATGATAGCAGATTCCAGCATCTTTCTCTTGTACGGACAGCTACTCTTGAAAACCAGCTCCGCCCCACTCCAGTTTATGGAATGGCCTGTATCTCTAATATGTAGGAAAATCCCCGAATTCTCCAAAGCATAACGTACTGATCTTTTGTGCTCTGTTATTCTTTGCGAGAGCGATCTACCTGTCTCCCCCATGTGGTAGCTTAAGAAATGAATGTAGGAAACAGCGAAAGTGGGTTTTATATATACTGTAAATGCATGTGTTCTGTTCTCTTATGATCAGTACATCTAGGAACGGCAGTTTTTCCGTCCTTTTCCCATTCCGTTTTGAATTTTATGGTTGGAACTAGCAAATTTAGCCTATTAGAAAATTCATTAAAGTCTCCCCAGCTATTGTCCCAGAAAGCAAAAATATCATCTACGTATCTAAGCCAGATCATATTACAGGGTTTGATAGATGACAAAATTTCCATTTCGAAATATTCCATGTACAAGTTTGCTAAAAGAGGTGATAGGGGACTGCCTATGCTACAGCCAAATTGTCATTTGTAAAAATTACCATTGAAAGAGAACACGTTGTTAGTTACACAGAGGTTGATAATTGTAGTGATATTTACGTGGGGGAGACAGGTAGATCGCTCTCACAAAGAATAACAGAGCACAAAAGATCAGTATGTTATGCTTCAGAGAGTTCGGGGATTTTCCTACATATCAGAGATACAGGCCATTCCATAAACTGGAGTGGGGCGGAGCTGGTTTCCAAAAGTAGCTGTCCGTACAAAAGAAAGATGCTGGAATCTGCTATCATCAATCAAACTAACAATATGAACTTATTAGGAGGACATTGGAAATCGGACGACATTGATGCTTTAATCCTCAGACCGCTTCTGAAGAAGGTGTTCCAGGGAACACGACCACCAGAATCATCGCCAAACAGGAGTTAATGAGACCAAAAACCACTAGGGAATTGTTTATTCTCCTCCTTCTTAGGAAACGGTCACCTGCATACCATCAGAGACTTAATGCCACACCTACATATGCTTTGTATATATACCCTTGTAACATTTCATCTGTCCATATTTTACCAGTGAACAGGGGCACAGAAGGAATTGCCCGAAATATATGGTTGCAACGTTCAAATAGTGTTTTATATATATATATATATATATATATATATACAGGCGGTCCCCGGTTTACTGACGGGGTTCCGTTCTTTTGCGCAAGCGTCGTAACCGAAAATCGTTGTAAGCGGAACATCGTCGAAAATCGTCAAAAATCATAAGAAAACCTTACTTTTAATGCTCTGGGTGCATTGAAAACGATGTAAACTGCATTATTATTGAGTTTTACATCAAAAACCTTCAAATTATGATTATTCTGCCATTTTGGGGCCATATTTCTTCCGTCCGGATCGGGCATGACGACGCCAGAAAACCCTGGAACATGCGTCAGAAGCCAGGAAATAATTTCTGATGAATATATTTGAAAAGCGTCGTAACCTCGGAACGTCGTAAGCCGGAACCGTCGTAAACCGGGGACTGCCTGTATATATATATGAGAGAGAGAGAGATATACAGTATATATATATAAGAGAGAGAGAGAGAGATTCAGTTATCTGTTCTATTGTTTTTTTTGTAAATAAAATATTCTAAGTTGTAACTGCTACTACCAGTTAGAACAACCTCTTGGAAAATACCTATATCCTTATCTGACATCCTTTGCAAATGTTTGTATTTTTCTTTTTTCTTTTTTTTTACAGTTTAATCAGATCTTTGAAATTGATGTGGAGTCTGATCAGAAAGATTTAGACAAGCTGGTACTTGATTTTAACCCAGACACGAAGAAAGAGTTGGTGTGTGTGAATAACAATTTGGTGAAGCATTTGAAGCCTCATCAGGTAAGGAACATTTATTATCATATCATAAAGCATGGAAAGTTTGTAGATTTGTATACTATTGAAAAATGGGGTAAGGGTAATTATTCTGCATAGTGTCCTAAACCTGTTATGACAGGTCCATTTTCTTTGTCTAGTCAGTACAAAAGTCTTACGTAATACTACTAGGTACACTATTCTTTCAAGTGAATAAAGAGTCCATTCTCCTTCAACACTATTTGCCTACTCATTGTACAAGGTGGACCTCTAATCTGGCATTCTTGGAACCTAGCCTTGGCTAGACCACAAATTTACCTTTGAGACTCCTAAGGGAATTGCTTTGTAACGATATGCATATTCCACATTGGTATAAATATGTTCTCAAAGGTGGATCCATGCTTAAAACAGGATATAATACAGTGATGCTGCTTAAGGACCACCGTAGCAATATGCAGTTCCAAATCATACAAAACCATTATTTTAGATTTTTGTAATCTGTAAACAAAACATACATTATGTATAATTGGAATTGCCATTTTCATTGCAATGTGTTATTGAATATTAAATTGTTGTTAAAAATGTCTAAACAGATGTTAAAATGTAAAAAAATAAATCTTGTTACTGTACTTTGGAACTATTTGCTGAATAAGCTTCATGATAATTCGGATGTTTTTCGTTTAAAGGATCTAAATTTAGTTGTTAAAACACTTAACCAAGTATAAAAGGTTCAGTAATTATTTACATGGCAATTATGAAATGAATGGATATATCTCCATGAGCATTTTTGTGCTACTCTTATACGGCATTGTATTAATCTGTTTTTTACCAGTCATGAAAAAATTGCGATGTATAGGCAGAAGCAAAATCAAGTAATGCAAAGGAAGTGTCTACCCACCAAGAGACAGTATTTACATTTCTTTTCTTGCAGTTTATTTGTCAAACTTCCTTTTAAGGTGGCCTTTCACCCTAAAGTAGTACTCCAGCTTATGCTAACATTTTTTATGGATGCCTTTTTGGGGCATATGGCACAAATTCTAAATGACATGAATCTAATTCTGCTCCACTTTTATACATAGCCATAATGAATGATTAACAAACTCAACAAAACCAAATTACACTTTTAAGGCACATGCCAAAGAAACAACACAGAAAAAATTAATCGCTCATTATGAAATGTATTCTTCCCATTAGGTATAAAAAATCAGTAAAACTTGGATAACTATTTGTGTTATACTAGTGCTGAATGGTTACTGTGATTTATGACCATTAATGAAACTGAGCTCAAGGGTGAGACTTGATTCTTTTGGGGGGGGGGGTTGTGAAGTATTGCTTATATCAGTGGTGGTCATTATGTGACAAATAAAACAATGCTGTTAAAGATGCATAGGGCTTTGTGGGTTAGTGCTGCCAAACAGTGTTTTTGGCCTGCTTGACAGTCGCCTCAGAAATGCTGCAACCTCCATTGTGCCAGAGCTTAACTCACTTTATGAATGAACTGTCTACTCATCAACAACTGTAATTTTGCAACTCTGATGATTGCCATAAGTTGAAAAATTTGGTTTAGCCTTGACTCATTTCTTTTGTATTGTAATGATTGTATGGTTTTATGTATTATCTGACTAGCACATATTTAGTGTTTACCAACACTGAATAAGTCGGAGTTTTTTATTGGGAGTCAAAACCTTTGAAATTGACCATAGCAATAGAATTTTATCCAGTAGAACATTTTAAGTCATTTGTGGCAAAATGCATGTTAGCTGATTCTCTTAAGTATTATATTAGAGAAACGTGATCATTTGTTACAGATTATTTGGGAGATGGCACATAAGTTATTAGGGTAACTTTGATGATTGTGTTTTATCAGTAAATATTTGCAGAGTATGTGCACATTGTTTACTGTCAGAATATGTGCATATTGGTTAGTGTCAAATGCAGATTATTTGGGCACAGTGGTCATTTCAGAGTAAGCTCGAAGTTTTTTTTTATACAGTGGTACCTCAGTGGTCGAACAGTTGTCAGCTCCGCAGTTTGGTATTCAGACACGGAATAAAAAAATCACTTGTGGTCAACCAGACAACCACAACTCTATAGGACATTTATGAGGGAAGTGTCATGTGTGTGCATTTTCCATCCAAAACAAATGGGAAGTGGTTAGGTTTCCCGTGGCTGTTGGTCAGTGCACAGCTGCTAAACTTTTTCGTGGTTTCTTTTTCATATATTTCAGTGCATCTGTCATCAGAGGGCCTAAGAAGGTTAGCAGCAAACCAAAGAGAAAAATAGATAGAAAATTTGTAGTTTGTTCATGAGACTTACCTGTCAGATATATATATAGCTGTAATCTCCGAAGTCCGACAGAATTTCAAAATTCGCGGCACACGCAGTGGCCGATTAGGTGGTTAGTACACATTCCCGCCGCTGGGAGGCGGGCATCAGGAACCATTCCCATTTTCTATTCAGATTTTCTCTGTCGCCGGACTGTCAACACCTGTTGTCAGTTCCCGCCATTTGGATTTCAAGTTTGTTGTCACTTAAGTATTTTGGTTGTTTTTGGTTTCGACTTGGATCTGTGACTTGGCATACGCTTTTCTGGACCGTTTTTGTTTTTGCTTTTGACTTTTCTTTAAATAAGATGTCTTCCTCTAGCTATCGTGTCTGTAGCTTGGGTGATTGTAAGGTGAGGCTATCGAAGGCTTCTGTAGATCCTCACACTTTATGTATGAAATGCAGGGGTATGGAATGTTCTATGGATAATCGTTGTAATGAATGTGAGGGATTATCTGAAGGGGAGTGGAAGAAGTGTGAATCCTATATGCGCAAATTGAAGCATGACAGGGTGAGGAGGTCTTCCTCCAGGAGTGCTTCTGTAGACGGACAGTCAGGGATTTCTCATGGTAGTAACCCTGTAGTTTTAGTCCTAACCCGTAGTGTTGCCTTCGGGCCCTGAGGTTGTTGCTGCAGAGAATAATACCTTGGCTCTCGTTTTAGAGTCAATTCGCGCTCTTGAAAACAAAGTGAATGCCCTGCAAGCGCAAAGTGTTGTTTGTGTTAATGCCCCTAGTGTTGTGGAGGGGGCGTCAGTTCGGCCCTATAATGCTTCTAGGCCTGGACCTCTGCCGAACTCCCAGGATACAGGGAGGGGGCATGTCGAAAGCCGCATGAAGGTTACGGGGACTTCCCACCGATCTGACGTCCTTTCGGCAGGTCTTGATGACCCTACCCAGGCTGCTAAGGATCATGCACTGGCATGTATCCATAAGGATTGCTTCTCGTCCTCCGACACGTCCTCCCCAAGTAGGGGTTGGAGCGCTTGGTTGGACTCTCGCCCTCTTAAGAGAAGCTTGAGAGGAGAGGACGCTTCACGCCCCTCTTCCTCTAGACGTTTTTGTGCTCTTCCCTGAAAGTTTCAGGGATGTTCCTCATCGGAAGAAGTTTCGTTGTGCAACGGATGATGACGCTGCTCGACCCCCCAGTCGCGCTAAGGCAAGGGCTGTTGCTTATTCACCGGTGAGAAAGAAGACGACGTCCCTTCTCCCCTCTCCTTCTCGCAGGTTCAGCCCTTCTCCCGAGAGAGCTGTTTCTCCAACACGTCAGATTTTGTTGGGCTTGCAACAGCAGCTGGATACTCTCATGGACCATAGAAAGGACAGGCCTCGTCGTAAGGATCTGCATCTGCCTGTTAAGAAGTCCAGGCCTTCTCCTTCGTCTCCTGCTTCGTCGTCTTCGTCTGCTAGATTGCATGAAGCTTCTCGTCTTTCACCTAAAGAAGGTATAAAGAAGCTTCCTTCTCGTCTTCCCCGTTTTGAAGAGTTGGACGTTTCTCTCGATACGCACCAGGAGCGTGTGTCTTGCGCTTCGCGCGCTTCTCGCGCGCCTCGCCTTGAGTCTCGGCGCGCTCCCAACCAGGACGCTTCACACGCGCCACAACGTGAAGCTCTTTCCGTATCCAGCCTTGGAGCTGCGCGCGCTCCCCGCCAGGACGCTCCTCGCTCGCCTCGCGTTATATCTTCACGCCCTTCTTTCGTTGACTCCACGCCTGCAGTGCTTCTTGATGCTCAACTTCCCGCTTCGACTTCCCTTCTTTCGTTGACTCCACGCCTGCAGTGCTTCTTGATGCTCAACTTCCCGCTTCAACTTCTGTTGTTCTTCAGGATTTAGCCACGACTTCTTCTAAATACGACAGGTCCCGCTTACGTATCGGCGAGTCGGGTCTCCTTCCTCCTCGCTCTCTTGACCCTCCAGCGGAGGAAGAAGAACCCCTCCCGTCAGAGCCTTCGGACGAAGAGAAACAAGCTTCTTCTTCTACTTATTATCAAACTCTGACTGTTTTGTTTAAGGATTTTTTTCCTGATACTTTTCAAGCTTCAGCTCCTCGCTCTCCCCCTTCACAGTTGGCTTCGTCTCAAGCGAGAAGAACTCCTGGTTTTCTTAAGATGAGGAAGTCCTTCTCTACCAAGAGGGCATTCAAGAAGGTTCAGGACTGGATGACTACGAGAAAAAACCAAGGAAAGTCTTCTTTCGCTTTGCCTCCTTCTCGTTTGTCTGGCAAAGCAGACATGTGGTATGAGACAGGTGAAGATATTGGCTTGACAGTTCCCTCGACTTCTCAAGGAGACTTTGCGAGTCTTGTTGACGCTTCCAGAAGATCTCATTTGTCCTCTTCTAAGGTTTCTTGGACTCTTACAGAAATAGACCACTATCTTAAAGGACTCTTCAGGACTGTGGAAGTCTTTAACTTCTTGGACTGGTGTCTGGGAGTTTTACACACCAAGGCTACTAGCCCGAGTTCCATTAGTCTGGGGGAGCTGTCCAGTGTACTGCGGTGCATGGACAGGGCCGTCAGGGATGGCTCTGAAGAACTTGCTTCGCAGTTTTCGTCGGCCCTTTTAAAGAAGAGGGCATTGTTTTGCTCTTTCTCCGCAAAGTTGGTTTCCCCTACTGAGAAGGGAGAGCTACAGTTTGCTCCTTTCTCAAGCCATCTCTTTCCCCAGACCTGGTTAAAGATATTGCTGCCAGCCTTCAAGAGAAGGCGACTCAAGACCTCCTTTCCAGGTCTTCTAAGCGCCCTTCAGCTCCATCATCGTCCTCTTCTTTTCCACAACAGGCTAAGAAGAAGCAGCCCTTTCGTGGAGGAGCTTCCATGGGGAGCTTCTCAAAACCCGCGCTTCGAGGGAGAGTTTTCCCTAGAGGCAAAGTCGCCTCCAAGAGAGGTGGCAAGTGACTCCTTCCACCTCCAGACACCAGTAGGAGCCAGGCTTCTTCATTTTGCCCAAGCCTGGAGAGAGAGAGAGGGGCAGACGCTTGGTCCCTTCAAGTAGTAGAGAGAGGCTACCTAATTCCTTTTCTGACTCTTCCTCCTTTGTCTCCAACCCCCAGAGATCTGTCTCCACATTACCATCCTGCCAAGCAGAAAATTCTGTTCAAACTTCTCGAACAGATGATCGAGAAGAGAGCAGTGGAGCAGGTCTTAGACACAAAATCACCTGGATTTTACAACAGACTGTTTCTAGTCCCGAAGCATTCAGGAGGTTGGAGACCTGTCTTGGACGTCAGCAGGCTGAAGGACAAGTTCAAGATGGAGACGTCTCAGTCAATATTAGGAGCCCTTCGTCCCGGGGATTGGATGGTATCGTTGGATCTCCAAGATGCCTACTTCCACGTTCCTATTCATCCGCGTTCGATGAAGTATCTCCGGTTTGTCTTGGGGGGCAAGACTTACCAGTTCAGGGCTCTCTGCTTTGGACTCAGCACAGCCCCGAGGGTGTTTACGCTTCTTATGAAGAACGTAGCGATGTGGTTGCACCTCTCGGCAAGCGTTGCGATGCAGTTGTCAGGATCTCTCTTTACCTAGACGACTGGTTGATTCGTGCGTCGTCGAAACAAAGGTGTCTGGAGGACCTTCAATTAACTCTGGAACTCGTGAAGTCCCTGGGACTTCTAGTCAATGTAGAAAAGTCGCAGCTGATCCCCTCACAGTCCATTGTTTATCTGGGGATTCAGATGAATTCAGCGGCTTTTCTAGCGTCTCCATCGCAAGAACGGCAGTTTCAATGTTACGAAAAAGTCTCGGTCTTCTTGGAGAAGGAAACATGCTCGGTAAGGGAATGGATGAGTCTGCTGGGGACCATTTCCTCGCTGGAGAAGTTTGTTTCTCTGGGAAGACTGCATCTCAGGCCTCTTCAGTTCTTTCTATTGGAGAACTGGCGAAACAAGGAAGACTTGGAAGAGGAATTGAGGATCCTTCCTTCCATCAAGAAGTGCCTGAAATGGTGGCTCGATCCTGCGAAGTTGGGAAAAGGGATCTCCCTCAAGCTTCTGAGCCCCGACCTAGTGTTGTTTTCCGACGCATCATCAGCAGGTTGGGGGGCAACACGGGGGGGAAAGGAAGTGTCAGGAACCTGGAAAGGGGAACAGGTGTCCTGGCACATTAACATCAAAGAGTTGGCAGCGATCTTCTTAGCCCTACAATTCTTCGAGGTCCAAGTTTCCGATCGTGTTGTTCAAGTGAACTCGGACAACACTACGGCGTTAGCTTACCTCAAGAAACAAGGCGGAACACACTCTCGTTCCCTGTTCGGCCTTGCAAGAGAGATTCTCCTTTGGGCTCATGCTCGCAACATTTCAATCCTCACAAGATTTGTTGCAGGGGTCGAAAATGTTCGAGCAGACCTGCTCAGTCGGCGCCATCAACTTCTGCCGACGGAATGGACCCTTCATCAGGAGGTTTGCCAAGATCTCTGGAAACTTTGGGATCAACCCCACTTCGCGAGATATCATCAAAACCTCCCCGGTCTGAACCTGACTGCATTCAGACTATCAAAAAATTGGTCAGAGCGAGGGGGTTTTCTGGCCGAGTGGCACGGGCCATCGCTAGAGCCAGAAGAGCTTCCTCTATCAGAGTTTATCAAGCGAAGTGGGCAACCTTCAGAAGTTGGTGCAGCAAGAAGGGAATTTCCTCTTCCTCGACCACTGTGAGCCAGATCGCTGATTTCCTCCTTTATTTGAGCAAAAATCTCAAGTTAGCAGTTCCGACAATCAAAGGTTATCGGAGCATGCTTTCTTCTGTTTTCAGACACAGAGGTCTGGATTTGTCTGACAATAAGGACCTCCACGATCTCTTGAGGTCTTTCGAGACGTCTAAGGTTCCTCGGCCAATTCCTCCTACTTGGAATTTGGACGTTGTGCTCAAGTTTTTAATGTCCAGTCCTTTTGAGCCTCTCCAATCTGCTTCTTTTAGGGATGTTACTAGGAAGACGGTCTTCCTCACTGCTCTGGCGGCGAAGAGAGTGAGCGAAGTTCAAGCTATCAGCCGTCATGTGGGCTTCAAGGGACACAATGCTGTCTGCTCTTTAACCTCTACGTTCTTGGCTAAGAACGAAAGGCCTTCTAATCCTTGGCCTAGATTTTTTTAAATTGTAGGTTTGACGGACCTTATTGGACAGGAACCTGAGAGAGTTCTATGTCCTGTTAGAGCTCTCAAGTATTACCTTAAAAGAACTCAGGACATTCGTGGTCCCTCGGATAACTTATGGTGTTCTGTGAGACAGCCAGTTAATCCCATGTCGAAGAATGCACTGGCATTCTTCATTAGGAATGTCATCAAGGAGGCACATTCTTGTTGTGACGACTCCAACTTCAAGTTGTTGAGAGTCAACGCCCACGAGGTGAGGGCGGTCGCTACCTCCATGGCGTTCCAGAAAAATATGGCGAAGCGATTCGGTGTTTGCCTCACACTACTTGAGAGATGTTAAGGTAGCATACGAAAATTGCTTTTCGCTGGGACCATACATTGCTGGTTCAACAACCTTGGGGTCAGGGTGTAGCTCTGCTCCTATCCTTTAATCCTGCTTAGGAAGGGATTTTTAATTGTGTTTTTATGGTTGTTGGGTCGATTGAAGGAGTCAGTCTTCCCAATCCATTGCAGACTAATGTCTTAGTGTTGGTTAGGTGGTTGGTATGCTCTTTTGTCCTTGTTGTATGGTCTATGATCTAGTCACATTGTGGTCACGCCCCCGTTGACAGATCATCTAGCAGTCGCCAGCTTTATAGGTCACTACCTTGCTGGGGTCTCTAGAAAGCAGAAGCAGACTAGGGTGGCAGTAACCACGCAGTCAGCTATGCGATCAGGTAAGGAACCAAAATAATTTTACCTTTAAATTTGTTTTCCCTAATTCCTGGCTGTCTCTACCCCCCTCCAAAGGTGGTATTCAGCTATATATATATCTGACAGGTAAGTCTCATGAACAAAATGATATTTTAATGATAAAATAAAGTTTGTTCATACTTACCTGGCAGATATATATATATTATTGCCCTCCCTCCTCCCCTCAGGAGACAGTGGCGTTAGAAAATCTGAATAGAAAATGAGAATGGTTCCTGATGCCCGCCTCCCAGCGGCAGGAATGTGTACTAACCACCTAATCGGCCACTGAGTGTGCCGCGAATTTTGAAATTCTGTCGAACTTCGGAGATTACAGCTATATATATATCTGCCAGGTAAGTATGAACAAACTTTATTTTATCATTAAAATATCATATTAAAAAGAAACTTACTTACAAGATCTGAAAGATTTGTCCACACCACTGATCTAGTTAAGGAATCTTGCATGCCAAAGTCTGCATTGTTCCTATGGAGATACCAGCCTATGCTTTCTCAAGTAATGAGTGAGAGCGTCTCACTTTTCGGGTGGATGTACTGACAAAAAAAATCTTATTTGGTAAACCCAGTGGTGTTGCCCTGACCTCTGCTGGCCTGGCATGTCCATTGTGTTACCAACCGTGCTTGCTTTTAGTTGGATCATTTATGTGTATGAATGTTTGTCACTGTGCTTGCACTTTTATTGATCTTGTATAAGAGATCTTTTCTGTTCCCCGAAAGATCATATTCCTTGTGGTACCCCTTTTGATAGCCTAGTATGTGTTTTCCAGCATTTTATGCTTGGGTTGGCATGCTTTTGGAAGTGGTTGGTGCCTTGTGTGTCCCATTTGTGTGTACCCCTCTTCCCAGAGAGTAGAAAGAGAGAGGGACCTTCTGTCAACTGGGAGTCAGGATGAAACAGGATGGAGCGATCCCCTGAGGGGAGGGGGAGCAGCGCATGACATTCATGCTTGGTCTCAGTGACAACTAGAATTTCCCCAGAGGGTAGAGTGAGGCATTGTTCGAGAGAATTTTCCTCCCTCAGGGAAAGAGATTACAGGAGGTCCGCCAGTTGGGGAAGACAATCAGCAAGACAGAATTGATCACCAAGATGGAGAGACTTACCAGACCGTAGGAAATGCTACTCTAGAAACTTTGGTATGGTAATAGGCAATTTGTACATCAAATCAAATTTTGCTAGGCAATTTGTGCCAGGAAATTTTATGAAAGCAAAATACTCACTCTATAAAAGAAAGCTTTTGTAAGAATATGAATCTCAGTCAAGGCATGTGTAAACTTGATCCTTTCATTTCAAGAGAAATATGTAAATTTGCTTTAATTTTATTGAAATTATTAGGTATGTATGAGAAAAAGGATAATCAGATTTGTAAACAGAGGAACTGACTCAAGCGAGACAGAAGTATCCAGCTCCACCTCTTGGCATCCATCAGGCCTGTTAGGTGTAGAGTTTGGGTTTCCAGTGGTTTGTATGTTTGTACTGTCCCCCAACCCTGTATATTGTGAATTTCTCCTTGTATCAGTCCTATATTAACCCTTTAATGCCGACTGGGCGTATTTTACATCGACAAAAGTTGTCTGTCGGGTGCCAAGTGGACGTAAAATACGTTGACTACAAAAAGTTCTTTTAAATATTCGCGGAAAAATACTTACAGGCCTCGTTTGCGAAAAATTTTAAGTCACGCACCGTGAGGGATGCTGGGAGTTCACGAATCACGCTGTTTTTTTGTTTACAAGCGTGACCCAGCTGCGCATGCATGAATTTCTTTCTTATCCCAAAAGAAAGCATCAGCTAACTCTGCTGAAAATCTCAGAAATTCTGTAGTCACTTTCTTGTAATTTTTGCACCGTTTTCTATTAGCCGTTACATAAAATTTTATATATGAAAATGTGCAAAATTTCATGTAGAATACAGTGATACTTCGATCTTACACGATTCAAGTTGCGCGAATTCACACACACGAACTTTTCACTGGAACCTAACTAATGGGCATACGCAATTTTTTCACAGACACACGAAATTCTCGAGAAACCCTGCAGAAGTGGGTGTTTAATTTTTTAAGTAATTTACAAGTTTTCATGCTTCTATGTGTAAAATCTGTATGAAAAATGCATTTGATGTTTTAATGTGCAAAATCTATGAAAAACGCATTTCATGCTTTCATGTGTACAATCTGTATCGAAAATGTATTATTTTTATTTCTGTACATGCATAAATATGATGCAAAGGTAATTTCAGCACATTCACTTAGTGTACTTTTACAAGATGTGATACCCATTTGCAAAGTTACTGCACTTTTCAAAGATGATACCCCTGCAGAAAATGCTTGTTTAATGTTTGAAGTACATTTATAAGTTTTCATGCTTTTAACTGTAAAATCGATATGGAAAATTTATATTTATATTTCTGTACATAAATATCATACAAGTATTATGTCCATTTGCAAAGTCTTTGTCACAAGAACTTTACATGACCTTGAGATGAGGTTGTTTCGCTCTCATTTGATAAAATGAATTCTTTAATGTAATATCAGAGATGTAACTAAGAGTTGTATAAGTATCATTCTTTGAAAATTACTCTGTTCACCTCAGAGAAAAGTGCTGGTGCAATCTGTATGTGCATGTAATTACAGCGCATTCAGTTGGTGCACTTTTACAAGATGTGATACCCTGCATTTTTCAAAGATGATTCCCCTGTAGAAAGTGTGTATAATTTTTAAGTTTTTGTGTTTTTAGGTGTAAAATCAGAATGGAAAATTTGTATTTATATATTTGCGCATAAATACGATACAAAAGCAGTACAGTTACTTTTTTACTGTATCTCTCTCTCTCTCTCTCTCTCTCTCTCTCTCTCTCTCTCTCTCTCTCTCTCTCTCTCTCTCTCTCTCTCTCTCTCTCTCTCTCTCTCATTTGTAGTTAGCACTCAAACATACATTTACAACTTATTATTCTCTGTACATCATTACCTGTACAGTATATAATTTTAAATTGATTGAATTTTACCTGTACTGTACTACCTTCTACGAACATTATGTACATGTTTTCGATGTTTTATGGAATTGTACTTTTGTTGACTGACACATGACGTTTTGCCTAGTAATGCAAAGAAAACAGCTTTTACTCTAAGTGACAAAGAAAACGGCACCCCATGAATTAGGGGTAACATTAGTATATCGTGCACGCACCTACTGTAAATGTGCTATTATGAAACTGTGCAGTACTCAATTTTTATGTCAACCATTTACTGTATTCCTTTTTTAAGGGTAATAAGCTAAATTTTAAATAAAATTACACTAACTTTAGTTCATTTAAAAGTTAGCTTTTAAATGAGCATGATTAGGGTCATATTTGGTACTTAAACTCTGGAAATAAACATTTATTAGCATTTTTAAAGACCATGCCAAACTTATGCGAAAATTCACTTTGCACAAGGGGGTCCGGAACCTAACCTCGCGTAATTTCGAGGTATGACTGTACAACAAAAAATAACTCACGGTTGTAGCTTTTATCAGTTTTGACATATTTTCATATAAATCACGATAAGTGCCAAAATTTCAATCTTCGGTCAACTTTGACTTGACCAAAATTATATATATATATATATATATATATATATATATATATATATATATATATATATATATATATATATATATATATATATATATATATATATGTGTGTGTGTGTGTATATATGTATGTATGTATGTATATGCATATATATATATATATATATATATATATATATATATATATATATATATATATATATATATATATATATATATATATATATATATATATATATATATATATTTTATATATATATATATATATATATATATATATATATATATATATATATATATATATATATATATATATATATATATATATATATATATATATATATATATATATATATATATATATATATGTTTTCCCTGGCAATTTAGTTTGAAATATCCTCTGTGAGACAGGTAGCAACAATTTCAGGTAATTTAGCCTTGTGATTCTGACTTCGGGGGTCCAGGAAAACATAAAAAAAGAGGAAAAAAAAAAGGGGAATTTCATATGAGCGTAAGGCTCTTCTACTGAAGGGAAATATTACGTAAACACGTGGGCAAACTTAAAGGAGTGTATTTACACAACTAACATTAGTACGGGAAAGAGGAATGCAATTAGATTATTGATCCTGAAGGGGATTCTTGCGGGATGAGTGAAACTGGGGGATTCCAGACACAGTCCAAGAAGCTTCCACGATATATGGTCCCTCTGAATGAGAGATATGCACATTATACGCCAGTAATGAAAATAGACAAAAGAATAATGAATTTGAAGCTGCACTGAGGGTACCAAGGGGCTTCAATGAGTTAATGGAGTGACACGTGGCTGGCAGTTGAAGTGCACGAGGAAAAGGTATACTTTGAAAAGGGCCACGTGGTTAGGAGCTAAGGGCACTGTGGGCCAGGGGCATGTGACTTGTGATCCTTACTCCATCTCGTCCAGCGCATGTGTGAGAGCGAACTTCGGTCTGGTTTTCACTTTTATCTCCTCATATGGGGCAGTGGAACGTCCAACACATGGGGGCGTTGAGTCATGTTCAGCTGATGCCCGCAGGGTTTTTTTTTTTTGCCTGAAAAGGACATACAGACAGATTCACTTTTGTCTCAGAAATTATCTACTTAAAGGGAGTGGCCTACAATCAGTTTTTAATCTCTTGTATTCTAACCGTGCGAAATATCGATCGGCCGACAGTAAATGAAAACAACAAAAAAAAGAAAAAGAGGGAAGCAATTTGCTAGCAAGTTCTTGCTAATTATGATACCTCCCCATACAAGATGATGTCCACACCTTCCTTCGGGTGTGAACATCAATATACAAGAATAAGCGGCAAATGCTTTACTTTACTCTACATTCTGCCTTGCAATAGACTTTACTCCTAAGGATTTATGAAACTGTGACATTACTTTTAATAACACACTGGGACAAATTTCTTTAACAGGACACAAGGTAATTTCAACACTTGCACAAGAGTAATTACTTTGGATTTGGTTACACATGATAACTTTATAAAGTGACTCGAACAATGTGAATTAATTAGGTTTATAAGACCAAGTATATGAGGCAATGGCAAACAAATGAAAAGAAAGGTTATTGTTCAAGAAATAAAATACATGGTTACTTAATTTTAGATACCCCTAAATACATGAGGTTGGTACAGTCTGCCTTGAAGAGGCTTTATAAATGATAAATAGTTACATGATATTGTAATGACTATACATATTTGCATTGGTAATTGCTTAGCTAATAGTTCAACGCATCACCAACTTCGATAGTTGATGGCCGACCCGCATACTGAGGTATTTTGACAGTTGTAGGCGAGCGAGATTATTTGCGAGTTTTAATTCGCTAACCTTAAACTACGCTAATTTTATGCATCCACTGCCCACACTTGGGTACTCAATGTTATGATGGGGTGAGCAGACAAAAGACGTGGGGTCTAGGACAAACAGAGTTCTTAGAAGGAAGGGAAGAGGAAAAAGAAAAGAAAAATAACAATAACAAAAGGGGAAAAAAAAAGTAACGGGATGTTACGAAGGAAAATGTGACCGCATAGGAAGGGCGGACACATCTCTCAGAGCTTACGAAAGGGGCATTTAAATCACAAGGGCAAGAGTCTATGACTCGCGATTCTTTAAAAAGAAGGATAAATAAGTAACTAAAAGAGAGTAAATGATGTTGGCAGTAGAGCTAAGGGAAAAAGAGTGAGGGTTTTATTGTGTTAGGCGGGAATTTATCGTCCTTCGCCTATAAATTACGGCCTGGACTATCACAGTCCCAGGGCGAGAAAAGTGCACCTGAAGGGCGCGACTCCTTCAGGAAGAGCTGACACTCACGCCCAGTGCCAAGTTATGGGCGCAAGGGCGTGCCACTTCTCACTCTGTTATTCTCAATGATTTATACATTGTGTGGAGAATGGTATCCTGTACTTAATTGCCTCTTGTGGTGATAATTTAAGGAAAGATTAATAGAGGATAATAAGAGATAGAAGTTCATGAGGAACGGAAGAAGATAGCGGAGGGCCTGACATCGCCTTCTGGATTAGAGGTGCCAAGACCTTCGAAAAATGAAATGGTGGCACAGGTGCCAGGGGAGCTGTAGAGCTCTTTGTAAACTACCTGGAATTTCCCACGCCCGTGGTAATTTCGCCTTGAACTTTTATTAATGGGACAGTCGTCCTCGGCTGGGGAAGCGGAGGGCCCAAGAACGGAGAGCGGCACGGAGTGCCACCTGGGCCTGCTGCTGCGACAGCTGACGCAGGAGTTTTCCGTGCTGGTTCTACCATGATCCGTCGCAGCTCTTGTAGTTCATCGGCCAAGTAAGATATGGCAGAATCCTGACTTGCAATTGTGTCGGCGACGGACTGAGGCAGAGAGGAGGCGGTTGGGGGCGGTGTGAGCGGCTCGCAGGTATCAATGACCAGCTCAGGCACGGGTTGCGAGGCTGCACCTTTAGGCGAACTTCCGCTGTGGTCAAGAGGAACCGTCTCTCTTACCGACGCTGGTAGTGGTGCCAGGGCAGGGGAAGAGAGGGGGTCCTGAGTTGGATCCCTTGAATAGAGATCGGGGTAGTGCTCTGGCGCTGGCACTAGGGCAGAGTCAGGCACTATCGGAGGTTTCTTGTGCTCGTCAGTCAGGCCGGGCGAAGCTTGGCACTGCTCGGTGCATGCAAGTGGCATCGGCAGGAATTTGGCATCTCCGGGAGGGAGATCTGATTGGGGCCCTGGCACTGAGGCAGGGCCTGGCACTGGAATTGGATCGGGAACCGATCGAGGGGGCCACTGTACATGGTACTCAGGTGGCACTGGTGAGGACTGCACGTCCTCCTGGTACTCAGGGGGCTCCAGTCTTGACTGAGGGAGAAGCCGGGGAGGATTACTCGCGCCCGAGGAATGATTCGGGGAATGTAGACCCCTAGATTGTCGTGATTTCTGTGGGGACTGAAAGTCCTGTCCCAGGATGACGTCATAGCCTCCGGGGAGATGGCTTGGTAGTGCAAGATTGCAAATTTGGATAGGTGAGGTCTTGTGACTCTCAATTGGACCGTAGGGAGTATCATCTTAAATTGATTTATTCCCTCGATCATGACCTCGATCATGATGAGTTTTCGTCTATTGACGATGGCTCCATAGGGAACTCTGTCCCTTCGGATGAGGGAGATTTTCACGCCCGAGTCCTTGAATGCCGTGACTCGGCGTACGGGGTGGCTACCTCGTGGAGGAGTCACATATACAGGCCCTTCTGCGGGAGGGCCTAATGACTTGGGATCTGTGACGGCCAAGTCGACGGTGGGAGTATTTGATTTATTATTGCTCGGGCATTTCGCCCATGCGGGAGAATGGCCATAAACCTTGCATGCCGTGCAAAAGGTCTGGCTGAAGTCTTTCCGCGCTGCCCCTGTGGAGGGCGCAGGTGAGTTATTGGGCGGTCTTCTGGGCGAGAGAGGCGCCGGTTTCTTGCTCCGGCACTGTTTAGAGGAATGCCCCCGTTTTCTTGCAATAATGGCAAGTTAGGGGCTTGCCTGAGTTCCCATTCTTGTGGGAATTTGATCCTCCGAGGAGGGACGGGGGATTTATCTTCTGCCCCATGGATTCTTCTTGAGGGTGGTGAGTTTCCCACGTCTGCTATCCGGCAACACTCAGTGAGGGTTGGTGGGGCTTTTTCCACTGCATGAGTGGCGAGGGCAGGAGGGGCATAGCGCAGGAAATGCTCAAATTTAAACCGCACGAGTACCTCGGCAGCGCTCGTGGCTCCTTCGGAATCGAGCCATTTTGTTAATGCCCACTCCAAATGGTACGCCCAATTGGACCAAGTCTGTCCTGCTTCTCTGGGCTGTTCTCTCCAACGTCTCCTCCACCGCTCGGGGGTAATCTCGTACGCCTTAGTAACTGCTTGGCGTACGGTTTCCCAGTTCCCCCTGTTTCTGCTGAAAGGGTGTGGTAGGCAACGAGGGCTTTTCCGCCCAGGAATTTAGTGAGAACAAGGGAGAGTTCCGCGGGGGAGAGGTCGCAGCACTCCAGGACTCGTTCGGCCCTTTCAAGCCATACTTCGGGTTCTGCCTCTGTCCATTTTGGCATGAACGAGTGAGCTTGGTTGAGGGCACTCATTCCCGCCGCAGGAGGCGGGGGTGGCGTGCTGTCGTTCTAACATCTGGAGCTCATGGGCGCGCTCTCTCACTCTCTCCTGCCATTCTAGATCCTCTCTTCTCTCTTGGGCAATTCTTTCTCTCTCTCTCTCTCTCTCTCTCTCTCTCTCTCTCCACCCTGGCATCGTTCACTCGCTCTTGAACCCATTCTCTCAGATCTTGCCCCGATAGCCCCATGTCCTTTCCAGGGGACGTAGAATTTGAAGTCCTCGTTTTGATGGGCTCTGGTATTAGCCATCTTGAAATAATGGTTATACGGACTGGACTTTCTAATGAATCAAATACGTCTGAAAAGACTATATTGCAGGAATCTGAAACACTCAGTTGTTCAGACTGCAGGAGAAGGGATCTGTCTGAATAAGACAGTGGATCAATAAGTCTGAGGAGACTTTGTTAAAATTTAATATGTCTCGGAAGACGTACTTGGATTTTGTCACGCTCGGACTTGGCCGGCTGTAGCGTGAAATTAAGGAGTTGTTATAACGAACTAGAATGATCAGTCCCGTAAGGGCTCAGATGTGTGTGTGAAATACACTAACCCTTAAACGCCGAGCCTCTATTTACAAAAACGTCTCCCGTATGCCGTGGCGCAGGTGAGTCAGCGTTTAAGCGGAAAAAAGTTTTTTCAAAAATCACAGCACACTTAGTTTTTAAGATTGAGAGTTCATTTTTGGCTCATTTTTTTGTCATTGCCTGAAGTTTAGTATGCAACCATCAGAAATGGAAAAAATATCATTATCATATATAAATATTGAAATATATGACAGCGCAACAAAAATTTTTCATATATAATTTTATACAAATCGCTGTGAGCAAAACGGTTAAAGCTAACGGGTTGTTTTGTTTTTTTCTTTGTATTGTACACTAAATTGCGATGATTTTGGTATATAACAAATTGTAAACGATCAAAGCAACACAGAGAAAATATTATCACAAAATGATGCATGAATTTGTGAACGCGCGGACATAAAAAATGTTTTTACAAAAATTCACCATAAATCGAAATATTGTGCTAGCGAGACTTCCTGTTTGTTGAAAAATGAAGCTAATTTATTGAATATTACTAGACTGTAAGTGTTTTAGCTTACAATTGCAGTTTTCGACCATTTCGGTCGAGTTAAAGTTGACCGAAAGTCAATTTTTTCTATTTATCGTGATTTATATGAAAATATTTCAAAACTGATAAAAGCTACAACCATGAGTTATTTTCTGTTGTATTGTACATGAAATTGCGCACATTTTCATATATAAAACTTTATGTAACGACTAATATAAAACTGTGCAAATATTACGACAACGTGATTTAAAGAATTTCTGAGATGTTCGGCCAAGTTACAGCAAGCAGGCGTAAGGAAAATGTTTTTTCAAAAATTCACCATAAATCGAAATATTGTGCTAGAGACTTCAAATTTATTGCAAAATGAAGGTAAACGATTGAATATTACTAGAATGTAAGAGTTTTAGCTTACAATTGCGTTTTTACCATTTCGGTTAAGTTAAAGTTGACCGAAGGTTGAAATTTTGGCAGTTATCGTGATTTATGTGAAAATATTTCAAAACTGATAAAAGCTACAACCATGAGCTATTTTCTGTTGTATTCTACATGAAAATGCGCACATTTTCATATATAAAAGTTTATGTAACGACTAATGTAAAAACGATGCAAACATTACGACAACGTGTGAAAGAATTTCTGAGATGTTCAGCCAAGTTACCGTGTTCAGCGTAAGGAAAAAGTTTTTTTTTTTTTTTTTTTTTTTTTTTTTTTTTTTTTTCAGAAATTCACCATAAATCGAAATATTGTGCTAGAGACTTCCAGTTTGTTGCAAAATGAAGGTACATGATTGAATATTACTAGAATGTAAGAGTTTTAGCTTATAATTGCGTTTTTTTACCATTTCGGTCGAGTTAAAGTTGACCGAAGGTTGAAATTTTGGCAGTTATCGTGATTTATATGAAAATATTCCAAAACTGATAAAAGCTACAACCATGAGTTATTTTCTGTTTTATTCTACATGAAATTGCGCACATTTCCGTATATAAAACTTTATGTAACGACTAATATAAAATGGCACAAATATTACGACAACGTGACGAAAGAATTTCTGGCGTGGACGTAAGGAAAAAGTTTTTTTCAAAAATTCACCATAAATCGAAATATTGTGCTAGAGACTTCCAATTGGTTGCAAAATGAAGGTAAATGAATGAATATTACTAGAATGTAAGAGTTTTAGCTTACAATTGCGTTTTTTTACCATTTCGGTCGAGTCAAAGTTGACCGAAGGTTGAAATTTTGGCAGTTATTGTGATTTATATGAAAATATTTCCAAACTGATAAAAGCTACAACCATGGGTTGTATTTTGCTGTATTGTACATGAAATTGCGCACATTTTTATATATAAAACTTTATGTAACGGCTAATATAGAACAGTGCAAAAATTACGACAATATGACGAAAGAATTTCTGAAATTTTTGGCCGAGTTACCGCGCGGGCGTAAGAAAAAAGTTTTTTTAAAAAATTCACCATAAATCGAAATATTATGCTAGAGACTTCCAATTTCTTGCAAAATGAAGGTACATGATTGAATATTACTGGAATGTAAGAGT
Organism: Macrobrachium rosenbergii; assembly: GCF_040412425.1. Lineage (NCBI taxonomy): Eukaryota > Metazoa > Arthropoda > Malacostraca > Decapoda > Palaemonidae > Macrobrachium > Macrobrachium rosenbergii. The sequence goes on from NC_089744.1 coordinate 47,519,981, forward strand.
TTTAGCTTACAATTGCGTTTTTCGACCATTTCGGTTGAGTCAAAGTTGACCGAAGGTTGAAATTTTTTGTAGTCGACGTACGGTACGTCCACTTGGCACCCAACAGACAATTTTAGTCGACGTATGATACGTCCAGTAGGCGTTTAACGGCTAATATAATGTCTCAATAGGACTTAATCTTGGGTTCCCACAGGAATGAGGAATTCTCGCCACGTGCGACGTAGAATTTTAGTAGGAGTCTGAGGACTTAGAATTTGGAGAAATTCTCGCCAATTGCGACGTAGAATTTTAGTAGGAGTCTCTGAGGACTTGGAATTTGGAGAAATTCTTGCCATGTGCAACGTAGAATTTTAGTAGGAGTCTCTGAGGACTTGGAATTTGGAGAAATTCTCGCCACGTGCGATGTAGAATTTTAGTAGGAGTCTCTGAGGACTTGGAATTTGGAGAAATTCTCGCCACGTGTGACGTAGAATTTTATTTGGCTTGCCCGTAGGACTTGGAAATACGATTTGTCCCTTAGGACTTAGAAATTACTAACGGGAAAACCCAAAGAAAAATGTTTGCTGAGAAATGAAAAAAAAAAAAAAAAAGGGCTACACACGCGGGCATGGGCGAGGTGGGGGGGGTGAAGGACTTCTAACCATCACCGGAGTTATTTTTAGATTCAGTGTGAATGAACCCGTCTATTCTTAGAGCGTCTGGGGTTCCGGGGAATTTCCCGGGATGAGAGGATAACAGTAAAATGACCTAGTAATTTTCCCTATAAGCGGAGTTTAAATTTCGCTTTCCTAACACCTAACTCGAATTCTAACTACATTGAGAGAATTTCAGCAATGCAAGCTGACCGTCTTGTCCCACATGGGAATTTATTCGTGCCTAAATAACACTCGCCAATTCAAATATAAGTAAAATTTATCACAGAGGAATTTCTTTCGCACTATTCCTCAAGCAAAGAATATGGTAAGGATTTTAACACAGAGGAATTTCGCACTATTCCTCGAAGCAAAAGATATGGCAAAGATTTTACCACAGAGGAATTTCACAGTATTCCTCGAAGCAAAGGATGGTTAGCACTGGTTATTTCCTAACTACCTATCCAGAAAGGCATGCATTAATGAATCTAATATGGCGGTTCTCTTCTCTCAGTGAATACATGCGTCCCTATTTCTAATTCCTAGGAACAGTCACGATTGTAAAAAAAATTTTGCTAAGATAAACACATTACTTACGTGGAATTTCTGGATCTGTGTGCTGGTTTTACACAAAGGGTTCGTAATTGTCTCGTACCCAGCATAGCTTTGCTAATTGCTGATTTGGCAGATGCAAACCCAAACAAAAGCAGAAAAAAAATAGGTGGATGCAACCGCTAAAATGAGAATCTCAGGCAAGAGGTCGCCATTTTTATGTGTTTCCTGGCAATTTAGTTTGAAATATTCTCTGTGAGACAGGTAGCAACAATTTCAGGTAATTTAGCCTTGTGATTCTGACTTCGGGGGTCCAGGAAAACATACAAAAAGAGGAAAACAAAAGGGGAATTTCATATGAGCATAAGGCTCTTCTACTGAAGGGAAATATTATGTAAACATGTGGGCAAACTTAAAGGAGTGTATTTACACAACTAACATTAGTACGGGAAAGAGGAATGCAATTAGATTATTGATCCTGAAGGGGGTTCCTACGGGATGAATGAAACTGGGGGATTCCAGACACAGTCCAAGAAGCTTCCACGATATAGGGTCCCTCTGAAATGAGAGATATGCACATTATACGCCAGTAATGAAAATAGACAAAAGAATAATGAATTCGAAGCTGCACTGAAGGTGCCAAGGGGCTTCGATGAATTAATAATAGCTTAGCACTGCCGACACTTGAGGAGCACGGACATTTGACGAGATTTGGTGCTTACTGGCACTCAAATTAAGTAAATGTTACGAGATTAAGCGTGACTGAATGGAGGTCTTCCAGAGCACTTTACCGTAAGGCAGATTTGGTTTCAGCACAGAAAGTTCCGTGGATGACTTGCGATTTCTGAGGGCGAGGTTTCTTCCACGTGGCAAGGTGCAGGGGCTTCCGTAAAAGGGCAATGTGTGGGAATTTCACGAAGCGCCAGGCAAGGGCATGAGGCATCAGTCAGGCCAGCGGCGGAGCGACACGTGGCTGGCAGTTGAAGTGCACGAGGAAAAGGTATACTTTGAAAAGGGCCACGTGGTTAGGAGCTAAGGGCACTGTGGGCCAGGGCCATGTGACTTGTGATCCTTACTCCATCTCGTCTCGTCCAGCGCACGTGAGAGTGAACCTCGGTCTGGTTTCCGCTTTTATCTCCTCCTATGGGGCAGGGGCACGTCCAACACATAGGCGGGGTTGAGTCATGTTCAGCTGATGCCTGCAGGGTTGTTGTTGTTGTTGTTGTTGTTGTTGTTGTTGTGTGTGTTTTTTTTTTTTTTTTTTTTTTTTTTTTTTTGCCTGAAAAGGAAAACCAGACAGATTCACTTTTGCCTCAGAAATTATCTACTTTAAAGGGAGTGGCCTACAATCAGTTTTTAATCTCTTGTATTCTAACCGTGCGAAATATCGATCGGCCGACAGTAAATGAAAACAACAAAAAAATGAAAAAGAGGGAAGGAATATGCTAGTGAGTTCTTGCTAATTATGATATATATATATATATATATATATTATATATATATATATATATATATATATATATATATATATATATATATATATATATATATATATATATATATATATATATATATATATATAATGCATATACATATATAAAATATATATATATATATATATATATATATATATATTGCTTCATATTTTCCTACTATTTTCTTCACTTCATTGCTTAGGTTACTGATAGAGACGTTCAGGTAATGGGGTTCTTCCATTTACTTCAGTAATTATACACGCGACAGCTGTTTCGTCAACCTATACGTATTGACGTTATTAAGCGTACTAATACAAAAGTGGAAACACATGCATTTTGTGCCGTCATGAGGACGGAAAGGTAGTACAGGTATCTAAAGACTTAGATTTAAGTATTTACAAGAAATTATGGTGAAATGTTGACAAAAATTAAGTGTTGTACAGTAAAAGTAATGTACAGGTTATACATGAATATATACTAATTACACATATGTTCAAGTTCTATATATTTATTATGTGTTCCTATCCACGTGTTCGTGGTCTTGTCCCATGTGGTTGAAGGGCTGTCTCCTACATGAGGGCAAGGATCTTTCTGCCCCGCATTGGATGTTAAAGCCGGGGCATTGTATGGCGATGCTGACTGCTTTTGCTACCAATAAACAGTTGTAATTGTATTCACTCTCTACAGTTTTGGTGTTCAGGAGTAGTTCTCGCAGGGATGGTTTCTTATCTTGGGTGTCTACACAGTGCTGATGAATAACACCTTGATTTCCATGGGCCTGCATAGGTCATTCCAGTGTAGTGGTTGTGTGTCCGATATAGCATTTTGGGGGGACTTACATTGCTCATCAGTACAGACAAACTTGTATACTATATCAGATTGAACCTCTATTTCCGTTGATGGGGCCGTACTGTTTTTCATTATTAATGAGGCCGTGAGGTTTGGCTTACAGTAAATTCTTGTAGTTATTTTATTATATGAGGCTACAGGGGTGGCTCCTCTTCGCAGTATACCAAGGATGACTTTCTTTTCATCTTCATGGTGTTTGTTGTATTGTCTTTTTCTTGTGTGTCGTCCCTCTGGGCAGGGTTATGGAACTCCTGTAGTCTCTTGTTGAACACTTGCTGGATCGTATTATCTGGGTTATTTGTGAGCAGCTGTTGAACTCTGTTAATTTCCTCGTTTGTCACCTTCCATGTTGAACAGTGTGTTATGGAGTTTTTATGTATGCATTAACTACAGACCTTTTATATGTATCAGGGCAGTCTCCTCTCACATTTAAACATCTCCCAGCATCTGTGGTCTTAGTGTATACGGTGGTATTGTATTTGTTATCTTTTTGTGTCACAAGTACGTCCAGGAAGGGAAGCATTTTGTTAACTCTTTTCTACGGTGAAGTTTAATGTTGAGTTTGCTCGGAGTTTATTTACCAGTCCATCTGTGTCATTGTCGCCCTTTGTTGTGATGAAAATGTCATCAGTATATCTCCCGTAGATTCTTGTTTCTTCTCCGTTTCTTCTCCCCGGGTGACAGTAGGGGAGACAACATAGCCACCAACCCCTGCAATCTGGTTTGTCCCCCCCCCCTAGGTGGGGTTGGGGTAGCTAGGGGAATGGGAGGGTAGGGGAGACATCCACCCTCCTGCAAATCTGGTTGTCTGGCCTGGATGGTGGCAGGGTAGGTAGGGGAGAGCAATGTGCCAAAGGCTCTATATATATACTCTACTGTGAAACCTTGCTTTTAATGGAGTAATGGGGGGAAGGCGTCCATTGAAGCTGATTGTCTGTTCAAGCGAAGCATTGTTTGTTTCGTGTCCCAAGAGATGTTTATTGGTAGGCTAGCCTCGGCCTCAGTGCGATAACCACCGACATACATGAAAAGATTCACATTATGAAATAAATTGATAATAAAGGTAATAAACCATTTTTACCTTACATATTATTGGCATGTCTTCATAATAAATACCCTATTTGAAAAATAATCCACATCAGTGAAATCAACTTTTATCTATGCGAGGCCAGCCAGCTGACAAAATGTAAATGTCGTGTTACGGTTGCACTCGCAGCAACCTTTATCTTTTGGTAATGTAGTGTAATTATGGTAGCAATAATGTTTGGGATAACATATTCATTTTTCTTTCAAAATTCAGGCTGTTTGTAACTTTAGAATAATTCAGTCATATGAATGATAATAATGTAAGCTAACTATCATACTTTATTGTATTGTTGTTAGGGGTTGCTTATGGTTGGCGATGAAACGTAAACAAAAAATGGTTTCCCTTTTAGGCGATGTCTGTAAGAAAAACATGATATAGAATTGACTTTGTCATTTCGTTTACAGTATATACTCGTTAACACACGATCTCACGCATTGTGCGACCCTCAAATTTTCACCCATAAAAATGATTTTATCATGTATCTCGTGCATCATGCAAGTTCCTTTTTTGAGAGACCAGACTACTGTCGACTAACCTGTTTTATTCCATCTCTTTATCCCATCTTCTAGTTAAATAACTTAAAAAAGTAAAAGCGAATGATAAAAGTATTGTTAGTTACATTATACTCGTTGAGTAAATGAGTACAGCCATAAACAACGAAACGAGAAACAACTGTTTTGCTATGAACATGGTCTAGGCCATGGCTATGAACAACCAAATTAGATAACAAGAGCTGTTTTGCTTGCATTTCAACCATTGTATGATAGTAAACAATTATTGTAGTTATGTTACAAATGATGTTAGTAGAATAGGACTGATGTATATCTTACATTGTACCCATATTCTCTATGGAGAAAAAATCACAAGGAAATATACTGCTAAATTTAAGCTGCACGTTGTAGCTGAATCTGAGAAAGCAAACTGTTCAAGCACTAATGACTAAAAATTATCGTGCATCAGCAGCATGGATGAAACTCCTAAACTTCAATATGCCATCAAACTCGACCGTAAATAATATTGGAGAGAAAAGTATTTTAATAAAAAATACTGGGCATGAAAGAACACATTTTACTGTTGTTTTAACATGTATAGCAAATGGCACGAAACCTTTGAAAAAATGTAACCCTGTCTTTTTCTCTTGTATATGACACAAATCAGTAGGTAGGGAGCCTATTGGTGTTTACCCACAGCCTACCATGGTTTTATGACCATTAAGGGATTTTGACAAAGGAAAAATCTATTTCTGAGGAAGGTCCCGTGTCAGCCGGTGAAATTCCATTACAGCACGAATTTCTAGGTATAATATGCTAGATATACCAGAGAAAAAAGAGCTTTCAGGAAAGCTGGGGTTACTACCCCCAGTCGAGCGTCTTCTCCAAGGAAGACGTCGGTATAACGAAGGGTGAGTGAAAGATCACTACCACGGAGACTTACTCGAAAGATCTCTCCCTATCAAAACCCCCGGAATAGAGCGGTGAGCCGTTACAGCCCCTACACCCAATACCCGCCAGGACGGCGACACCAGCGCCACCTACCTCATTCCATGCTAGCACTAACCCCAGACTTGGCATGTGCAAGAAAGGGGGAGCTATAGGTGAGTCAGGGAGGGTCACCGGGTGACACGGGACCTTCCTCAGAAATAGATTTTTCCTTTGTCAAAATCCCTTTTCTGAGTTCAGTCCCGTGTCAGCCGGTGAAATAGTGACAGAGAATCATGCCAAGGCTGCAAACTACGAGGAAACAGGGTAATCTGAAGAAAAAAACATAAATTACGAAAGCAGTTTAATGAGGGAATCTCTTACATGTGAGAAGAACACTAAACTTAAGGCACATCAAAGACTTAAAATCAGTAAAGAGTGGGGGAAGTCCCCAGCACGATGGGGAAGGGGTCCCCAAAACCACTTAACACTACTAAAGCACAATAACACACGAAAATTGGATAGGCTCAACGGCACATACAATCTTAATTGGTATACACAATCTTAAAGCTACACACGCAAACTTAAGCTAAACACGTAAGAGATCAACCAACTGGTATACAAAATATACAGTGCATATACATATATCTGGGGTACATGGAGCAAAATAAAAACCGCCCAGTACCCCACAAAAAAATACAATCGTAACATGTCAGATTACAGTTTCCAGTCAACAGAGACAATATACATCAATATGAGGAGCAAGGCAGTGAGGCATGATCAACCAGGAGAATAAGCAGAGAAGTAAATGAGGCAGGCGGGCGGGGGGGGGAAAGGAGGATAAGGATATGATTGGTTAAGGTGGGGAGATGACACTTCCCACAGCTATGGTAGAAAATTTCAGGGCTTCGAGCGATTTTAAATAGTGGCGTTTAAACACTAGAGGTGATTTCCAACCCGTGTATTTAGACAATTCTGAGAAATCCATATTATGAAAGTAATTAATGGAGGTAGCAACTGCTCGAATATATTAGGAACTGAATCTGGGTTGGCCTGTTTAATGAAATACAGAATTTGTTGTCTTATACCATTCAGTGAAAGAGTACCACCTTTCTCCCTGATAAAAAGAGGACCCGACTTACTCTGTGGAGTTCTTAAAAGGTAAGATTTAAGTGTATAAACTGGACATAAAGACTGGTCTTGTGGAAGGGCACCACCTTCCAAGGAGACCACCTGTCTTGTGGGTCTTCGTTTTTGGCTAAGAATCTAGGATCAGGGGAAAGGAGGACCTCTCCGGAAGGGAGGAAGTTCACAAAATTATCACCTCTAGTGAGCCGACAGCTCTGAGATTCTAGCACCTGAAGCCAAGCTAATCAGAAATAAGGTCTTCCTTAACAGATCCTGATAAGAGCATTGAAAGTTATCTATCTCTGATGCTAACTTAAGGACGTCATTGAGAAACCACGTAACGGAATGTGGGCGTGATACGGGTTTCAGACGAGCGCATGCTCTGGGGATGGATGAAAAATAGGAATCTGTAAGGTCGATTTTAAAGCCGTATAGAAATACTTTCTTCAGGGCTGATTTGGCTGTGGTAATAGTGGCCGGAGCAAGGCCTTTTTCAAACAGTGATCTAAAGAAAGAGACTCCTAAATTAGTCGTCATGATTTTGGCTTCAGATGCTTTTAGGAAGGAGGCTAACTTTTTGACTGCTGAATCATACTGTCTAAGAGTAGAATCTCTTTTATCTGATTCAAGAAATAGAGTGTTGACAGGGTCAATGTTTGCCCCTTTTTGGGCTGCGAATTTTATAAAGTCCATAAAACTAGGGCATTCTGAATTCTTGAGGAAGCTGACACAGTCTTGGTTTGTACTGTCTGGGTCAGTAATGGCTTGGGAATCCGAAGACTCCGCAATCCCAGCTCCTGAAGAAGAGGGAACCAATTGCTCTTCGGCCAATTGGGGGCTACTAGGGCTGGTTGACCTTTGAATGTCCTGAGTTTGTGTAATACTTTCAGCAGTAAATTTATTGGAGGAAACAGATAAATTTTCTCCCAATTGTTCCAATCTATTGTCATTGCATCCGTGGCGTACGCCTGAGGGTCCAGGTTGGGGGCCACATAACAGGGGAGCTTGAAGTTTTTCTCCGTCGCGAACAGATCCACCTGGAGACCCGGAACCCGGCGGCAAATCCATTTGAAAGATTCTGCGTCCAGGGACCACTCCGTCTCCAACGGAGTAGCCCTGGACAGGGAATCCGCCACCACGTTCCGTACCCCCGCTAGGTGGGTAGCTGACAGGTGCCAGCCGTGCTTGTTCGCCAGGGAGAAGATAGCAACCATTACTTGGTTTACTCGACCTGATTTGGAGCCGCCCCTGTTGATGCAATGAACTACCACTGCGCTGTCCAATACCAGCCTGATATGAATCCAGTTGGGGGGGTGGATTTTCTTTAAAGTTAGAAAGACCGCCATAGCTTCCAGGGTGTTTATATGGAACTGCTGAAACATTGTGGACCACATTCCTTGTACTTTTGTTTTGGAGAATATCCCCCAGCCGCTTAGGGAAGCGTCTGTGTGGACAACTAGTGCCGGAGGGGGAAATTGAAGCGGAACTGACTTGGAGAGGCCCCTGACTGTGGCCCAAGGCCGCAGTCTTGTTTTCAAAATTCGAGGGATGGAGGAGACCTTGTCTCTGAGCTTGACATTGGCTCGACTCCGCCACACACTGTTTATGTCTTTTAGTTTCGCTTTTAAGAGCAGGTCTGTCACTGAGGCAAATTGAAGGGACCCAAGGACCCTTTCTTGGGATCGGCGGGATGCCGATTGATTTTTGAGAAATTTTCTGGTGAGAGATGCTATCTCCTTCCTCTTGGGAGGCGGGAGAGACAGCATGTGAGAAGACAGATCCCACTGGAGGCCCAGCCACTGAAACCGGGACTCCGGAGTCAGGCAGGACTTTTCTCTGTTCAGTTGAAAACCTAACGATTCCAGGAAGTTGATGACTATGGTCGTAGCCTTCTGACACTCTAGAACTGTTGGTGCCCAAATTATCCAATCGTCTAGGTACACTGCTAGGGATATCCCTCGGGACCGGAGTTGTTGAACTACCGTGTCCGCCAGCTTGGTGAATACCCTGGGCGCAATGTTTAGACCGAAGGGCATGACCTTGAACGAGTAGGCTTGATTCCCGAGTCTGAAACCGAGGAACTGAGAGAAGTTCCGCGCGATCGGGACGTGATAATAAGCGTCTGAAAGATCGATAGAGGTGGTGACGGCTCCACGCGGAAGTAGAGTTCGTACCTGAGCTACTGTAAGCATGCGAAATTTGTCGCATTTTATGTAGAGATTTAGACGCGACAGATCCAGGATCACTCTTTGCTGATCTGAGTCTTTTTTGGGAACTGTGAATAACCTGCCTTGAAATTTTAGGTGCCTTACTTTCTTTATTCCTCGTTTGTTGAGCAATTCTGCCACATAATCTTGTAGGATTGGTGAGGGTGGCTGGTGAAACCTGTTCGGAGGAGGAGGGTCCTTGATCCAGCTCCAACCCAGACCTTTGGACACAATACTGTGTGCCCAAGGGCTGAAGGTCCATTGGTCCCTGAACCAATACAGGCGACCACCTACCTGTGTTTTCTCAGTGGGAGGGAGCGGGTTTGTTCCTCTACCACGTCCAGGTTTTCCTCTTGGGGTGGTGTTCGTCTTTCCTCTGTGAGGGCCCTGCCTCTTCCCCCTTGCGATCCTGTTAAGGCCGTGAAAGTAACCCCGGCCCTCATAGGTGGGGTTGTATGCTGGTGAAGTAACATACGAGGGCGCAGCAAGGGAATGAGCTGGTTGGACCAGCGCACATATTGTTGGGGGTGAGCTTTTGAGGTGGAGGGCTGTGCCACTGCCAAGACCGGGACGGCTTGAACTACCGTCTGCTGGTGGGGCCTCTTATGCCTCCTAAAACGTTTACCTCCTCTCGTCTGGGGGCCGCCAGATTCTGGGGTCTTACGCTTGTAGGCGGAGATGCCCCAGCGAGAGCGCAGACTCTGGTTGGCCCTTGTAGCCTCAGACATGACATTCGTAACCTCTTCTGGGAAGAGGTTAGGCCCCCAGATCGAGCTCTTTACGAGCTTGTTAGGCTCGTGACGGATAGTAGCATTTGTGAAGATAAACTTTCTGCATTCCAGTCTGGCCATGATGAACTCAGACAGGTCAGACTGAAAGCCAGCTAACAGGGACTTAGCCAAGACCTGGAAAAATGGCTCGTCCGCGCAGGAGACGGCAGTGGCTTCCGTGAGGCAGACGGAGTTCAGGGACCGGGCTAGCTTAGTCCGGGCATCAAACTCCGCCTTTAACAAAGATTCCGGCAGCTTGGGGAGTTCCTCACTAAACTGTGAGGAAGCACAGAGGGGGTCCAACTTCCCGACCGTGAAGGTGGACGGAGCATCCATCCAGAACTCATCACTTCCCGGGAACACCAGGGAAGTGGGATCTGTTTCTCTCAGCTGCGGTAACGGATTACCTTCAAAGCACGCTCGGGCCGTAGCCAGGGCGACTTTGTTCAAACAGGGAGTTGGTAAGTTGTCTCCCAGGGCAAACATAGTGAAGTTGCCCTTGAAAGGAGTCAACTTTGTGTTGTCTGCCTGCCACTCCGTCAGAGTGCGCAGGAGAGACGACTGAGCTTGGTCCCTAGGGATGATTACAGTCTCCCTGGGAACCTTATCAGAACGTATCCATGCTTCCTCTGTCAACCTTACGAAGCCTGGATACGGGGGCAAAAGATCGGCGGGGAAGAATTCCAACTCCTCCAACCGTCTCGTGCCAAGACCCTCAATAGTGAGTTTGCCATCGTGTTGGATGGCCCGGAGGGCGAAACGCCAAGGGTTACCGAGATCGAAAAGGCGGGAGGTCCGCTGTGTCGGGAATGACATACTGGGGTTCGGCTGGGGTGGATTAGCCATTCCCGCCAGCATGTTGTCATAAGTGGCAAACTTTTCGGATATCTTATTATCATAAGTGGCAAACTTTTCTGATATCTGATTGAATTTATTGTTGATATCCTCAGAGAATCTTTGAAACATCTGGTTCGCAAAAGTCTCCGCGTCAAAGGCAGGTTGGCGAGGAGGGCTTGATTTTGCTGCCCTCTTACTCGCGCCTTTGCCGGAGGAACCAGACTTGCTCCCGGAGGCTACAGGTGCTGAGACCTTAGCCTTCGACGGGGGAAAAGGCGATGCTTTCTTGGAGGACGAGGACTTATAGCCCTTCGCCTTCCATGAAGTCTTCAACTTCAACTTGGGGATAGCTGATGGAGCTCTATCACCCAAGGAGGAAGACTTCCCAAAACCTGAAAATGAAGAAAGAGAAGAAGCTGGGGAATCAAAAAGGGGGCCCGCCCCAACAACCTCACTTACCTCGCTACTTACCCCCTGGTCCTGTTCAGTAGCCATGGGTTCTAAGTCTAAGTTCAAGGCGGCGACGTCCTCTGAAACCTCAGCGTAGAGGATATCCACTTGGGGTGGCTGGGTCGCATCCCGGATCTGCTGGATGATGGGGGTGGCAAGATCTTCTGGCACTGCGGCCGCCACCCGTGCGCCGGGGTAGAGCAGGTCCCTCAACTTCGCGTCGAGGACGTAGGGCTTCCCCGACGGAACATTCCTACCAAACCCAGCCACCCAGGCCCAGAGAGATTCCAAGGCCGACTTCTTAGAGGACTCGTCCGCCTGAAAGAAAGCCAGCAATTAGCTAAGGGCGAAAAAACAGTCCGGAAACCACATAAACAAAATTCAAAATGAGGAGCGTAAAACGGAGGAAGGTTGTCACTTACCGACTCATCCTGGATGGTTGCGCACAAGGCGAAGCAAACCTCACAACCATCGGGGTGCCAGACAACCAGATCGTCGAGCCGGACCGCACAACCAGCGTGGGTCCGGCACACTACGTGACCATGAGGTTGTTGCAGTGACGCGGTACACCCCGGCTCCTCACAGCGAACAGTCTGTAAGTGGAAAACGAACATGAACCTACCACTCTAAGCAATCTAAAGCCGGCAAGGCCAGGAATTTCAACTGCAGCCGGAATACTCCGGTGGAGAAGAATTACCTTATCATAAACTAGGCCAATAAGCTCTAAAATACACAGAGTGGAAGGCAAGATTTTCCAGACCCGGAATACTCCGGGAATGAAAGGAATGAGACAACAGGAACTCACCGCAGGGGTTGCCAGTAAAATTAACGGCGGAACCCCGGGCGTAGAACCGGACTCACGTATAAAAATAAGGAGAGTACTCCGAAGATAACACAGATATTTAAATACGTATATCATGAACAATAACATTAAACAAGTGACGGTATAAAGGGTAATTGCTCCAGAGACCGGAGGGATCCGCTCCCCTTATATAAATAAATAAATCCCTCTTCACTTACTTCCCCGCCAGAGAAACAAGGTGGGCGAGATGCTCGTATATTCATAACATAAACCGGAGCAAGTATAATAACCCAGCCGAGTAACCCGACGGGGAGGGAGGAGTGCGGGATAGAGTGTTCGAACACGTTCGAGCTACGAGTGAACGAACTACCAACACCAACACAGTGATGCTAGGGACTGTATGGGAGGGAGCGAATCCCTCTACCAAATGGAGACGTCCCTGAACTCGGAGAAAACGCCATCTAGCGTCACCCGCACGAGTAGAGCAAGGCTGGAAGGGGGGGGGGGGGGGTGGAGTAGGGGAGAATGGTAGGCTATGAAGAAAGAGAACAGGAGACGGGGGAAACATATAACCCGCTCAACTGCACTACACCACTCCAAGAATGATCTGAGTCTTTTTGGGAACTGTGATAGGAGGGTGGCCTACTACTAAGGAAGGGAAGCGACCAAGCCTCGATGCCCGACTCCTGCCTAGGCACAGCCTAATAGGGACCTAACCTAGTATAGGCTAGGAAAATGGAAGGAGTGCAGAGGGGAGGAGGAACAAACAAGGAGAGAAATTTTGTGCCGAGAACCAACCGGGAACGAGAAGAGGGGGCAAGAAGGCGAATAGCCTAGAGGAAACACATCCAAAGAACTCTATTCCCCCAAAGGAAGGAAGAGAACTAAGGGGCTCACTCTGCCCACCAAAAAACGACCCCGGAGGAAACAGCAACCAAAACTCCCTCAACCTGATGAACCTCCACGCCGAGGGCAAGGGGATGGAAGCAAATAACCTACTCCACTAAAAAAACCATCACACAAAAATATTGAAATAAAAATGTGCTCAATAGGGTGCGTAGCCTACCTCGGGGCAATGGTTAGATCTAAGGCTGCCGCTACCACGAGGAGGTAAACGACGGTAAAATAAAAGAACCGAGAGCACTATCGCCAAGAATAAAATAAATCATTGGCCTAATACAGACTAAAACAATAGGGAACCCAACCTGGAGGGGGGGGTACCTGGACGGGGCATCACCTCAAAAGGGCCGGTAGGCCAAAATTATGTAAAATTATGTAAAATTCGGGGGCCACCGCAGGAAACCCGCCAGGAGGAGAACCATGGGGCAAAAATATATCATCTATAACGACAAGGAGACAACCCCAACAGAAAAGAACTGATGGGGTCGCCTCGCGGTCGACATGGCTGGCGGGGGACACCGTGGCGTCATAATAAGATCTCAATATTTATATATATACGAGACCAAAACAGCCAAAATATAGAACGAAAAACCCCACAATAAGATGGTACTTAACTTGAAGATAGTAAAGCTGCTCGATGACATGATGAAAGATGGAAAAATCCACAAAAAAGGCACGAGCACACAAATTTAAAAGATAATGATCACGTGCTAGAAAATGGAATGAGGTAGGTGGCGCTGGTGTCGCCGTCCTGGCGGGTATTGGGTGTAGGGGCTGTAACGGCTCACCGCTCTATTCCGGGGGTTTTGATAGGGAGAGATCTTTCGAGTAAGTCTCCGTGGTAGTGATCTTTCACTCACCCTTCGTTATACCGACGTCTTCCTTGGAGAAGACGCTCGACTGGGGGTAGTAACCCCAGCTTTCCTGAAAGCTCTTTTTTCTCTGGTATATCTAGCATATTATACCTAGAAATTCGTGCTGTAATGGAATTTCACCGGCTGACACGGGACTGAACTCAGAAAATGTATTTTTAAACAGCAACTTTATTAGTCGTCACTATGTTGTATTACCATACACGAGATCCATAATGTGTATGTGTTAACTATATTAACCTAGGTTAGGTGTTACACTTACAGTATCCAATTGCATAAGTCAAATAGGCTATTACAGCTTATTTAAGATAACAGCAGTGGCAATGAAACTGATATTTTACTTACTGAATCTGTTTGTACTGTATTATCATGCTATATCCTCATCAAAATATTGATTAACGAAACTAATGTTTACTTTCTCAGGATCAGCTGATTGAGTCTACTAGCAAAAGAATTAAGAGAATTTTTTAGTGGCTAAAAGAAACACGTGTATTACTGGAATTATTATTTTGATTTCTTTTTATAGATGTAAAAGGGTATACAAAAGTAAACTTACATACTTTGTTAAAGTAAAATCTCAAAATTGCTAAACCGTTGTTTCCCAGTTCATTTGTTTACTTCATACTCAGTATTGTTTGTTAATTCTTTGGTATGTGGTTGTTAATTATAAGAAATAGTTATGAATTGTTACATTTGGTAATCTTGTTTGAAAAGGCCAGCCTTGTACAAGCCACTGAAAATGAAATTCGTTTGGTAAGTAAAGACAATCATGGAAACTGTAAAATGCCCTATGTTTACATCTAACTTACTCTTGGCATTTCTCAGTGATGACTGTCCAAAGCAAATTAATTTAAGAACACTGCTAAAAAGTAGTTTATCATTGTCTGTTTTATTGGAATTAATGATTTTTCATTTCACATCTGATATGGAAGCTTTACTATGTCTGTGTGTGTTTCATCTGCTTGTTGCATTTCATCAGTGTTGACATTCCTGTCTCTGCAAAGTGTATGTGTTTCTTAGCGTGGTATCAAATTTACCATATTTCTTTTTTGGTGTGCTTGATTTACAGTAGAGTATTTCATTACAAATTTAGTTGACTCTTGAGTATGATCATCACAAGTATCATAACAGTACACAAGAGAATTTAAAACTTATGACCATGCTCTGGTCTTTCTTAACCCTCTTGTTGGTCCAAGACCTTCCATCTAGCATTTGGAAGTTCACAAACCTCTCTGCTCCAATTCAGTATATACAGTACTCATTAAGAAGCCATTCCCACTACGTTACTCAGATATATGTAAAATGATGAGGTTGTAAAGAATTTCTTGATATAAACCCATCAGTTTACAGTTAAAGAGCAAGCCACCTGACCTCATATTTCTTGATCTAGGTGCAGACAACATAGGGAATGAAGGATATCACCACGAGAGTCCCCGTCCTACCCATTTGACCATGTTAAAGGAGAATTGCTATTTTTAAGTGTGTCTGGAAGGAACTGCTAACCACATAAAATGCTTATTTATAAATGATGGATTTGCATTGAGAAAATAAATTTATTACACATGCTGTGCATGTACCAAAATATTAAACACAGCAAGGTGCCAGTATTGGACACAAATCCTTTAAAGAAGTTTTGTCAGAATCTTGAATCTGTTTACAAAGCTTGAAAAGTGTCAAGTTACAGTTAGTATTTTATAACTACTAAAAAGGAACCACTTTTTACACTTCAAAAATCATGACAGGTCAGGTTAAAAGAATTGTAATTGTTGATTATAAACAAGCAGTTTTCTAATGGTGTGTGTTGGATTTTTTCCTTTATGTCAATATGTGAGTGGGAAGTTGACTTTCCTTTTGAGTAATTGATTACAGTTGTATGATGGAAATTTAAATATGATGGATGAATATCATACAGTTTTTTTAACAAGTTGATTGTAATTTTGCGGATGGAGTTTGTATATGAACTGTTTCACATAAATTTTAGGTCAGACCTGTAGCAGAAAATGTAGTGGTGGTGTCAGTTTGAAGTAAAGTTTTCCCAAGAATCCAGTTACTAATGATGTACAGTTCTTGCATTCCATGTCGATAATTGGTTCTTTCCACGTCTAGATGAATATATTTTACTTCAAAATTGTGATAATTACTGTATAGTTTTAGATTTATACAAACAGTATGAGGACCCATTTCATAGTAGTAAAAACTTTTTATGTTAGTTGTACTGGATGTAATTATCTGATTCATCTCTTCACAGGCCAAGGGTGTTAAATTTATGTGGGACTCGACCATCGAAAGTCTTGAAATGCTTGAACAGAAACCAGGCAGTGGCTGCATCCTTGCTCATTGTATGGGGCTTGGCAAAACATTACAGGTAGGTACTGTAGTTATTGCCTAAGTAACGCCTAAACTTAATGGAACCCAATGGACTACCGTGCTTATCTGCCACTTTCATATCATTATTCTTTGTGTGGCTACCATTGTAGAGGTCTTACATTTGGGTCTAGGACAACTGGCCGCAGCCCAACTGGCCGTAGGGGAGGACTGGCCGCAGCCGACTGGCCACCAGGGTTGCATAGAAATCCGCATTTATTGGATGTTAAAAAGTAACTTGTGCGTGTGTGTGTATGTGTATGTGTGTGCTGAATTATTGAATATAAAACTAAAAGTAAAAGAAAATTAAAGAAAATAAAAAAGTTAAATTTTATTAAGGTGAATTATTGGAATAAAAAAACCGCAGAAAATAGCAGTTACATAACTATATATATCTTAAGAGAAGTTATGCGCAATTCCTCTAAGATACTCTAAAATATTTCTGTTCTCAAACTGTAGTACCACTGATTTTATACGAGCATCTGCTTCTCGGAATTTCTTCAATTTTATGAGCGGCGTTTGACCAGCAATTAACTGTTCGTAGTACAGATCTCGCCCTCGTTGCACCTTTTTCAAACTATCAATAAACTCCCAGATTGTTGGATGTTGCATCCCTAGTTCATTTTGCAGCCTACGATGAGTAGCTTCGGCATGGTTGTTTGTTCTATCCTCATCATTTATGCATCGTTCGTAAACATTCCAAATGTGTAACGGAAAAAGGGGAGAACGTCTGCCAGTGCCCCTTCTGTTCATTCTTCCTACATAATTGTCTTCCAGCCAATCTAGAAGTTCTAGAAGTTCTTGTGGAAGGTCATCTGCTAATTCCATTATAGCTGCTGTAATATGATCGGGTGGTACAAATGCTAAGGCAGTTATCATTTTAGCTCGCAGAGCAAAATTGGCATCACTATTGTATTGTTGAGATAACCCCATAGCTGTTAATTTTTTGTATACATTCTGCGCAAAGTGAAAAAAGCAGCCCCTAATATTAGCAGAAGGGAAATAATATTGCAGACTTTTGAAATTCCCTATTTCATAATCACAGTATATTATTTCTGACTGTAGTCTTGGTTGAATTTCTAGAAGCATAGAAAACAATATATCATAAGTTGTACGTAGTTTATTTGGCAGTAACGCATAGATAAACGGATGCATACCACCGTGCATCTCAGCAAGAATGACATACACTTGACAAAAAAGCGGTGGTGTAATTTTGAACGTCCCATCCACAAAAATTTTCTTTGCTTTAAGTAAATGTGTATTGCTTTCCTTTCCAAATATAATGATTCTGCAGGATTCATCTTGGTTGTCTGCTAGAAGGAATTTCTCTGATCCATAATTTTGAATATTAACCCTTAAACGCCTACTGGATGTATCATACGTCGACTAAAATTGTCTGTTGGGTGCCAAGTTGACGTCCCGTACGTCAACTACAAAAAATTTCAACCTTCGGTCAACTTTGACTCGACCGAAATGGTCGAAAAACACAATTGTAAGCTAAAACTCTTACATTCTAGTAATATTCAATCATTTACCTTCATTTTGCAACCAATTGGAAGTCTCTAGCACAATATTTTGATTTATGGTGAATTTTGGAAAAAAACTTTTTTCTTACACCCAATGGTAACTCGGCCGAAAATTTCAGAAATTCTTTTCGTCATTTTGTCGTAATTTTTGCACTGTTCTATATTAGCCGTTACATAAAGTTTTATATATAAAAATGTGCGCAATTTCATATACAATACAACAGAAAATAACTCATGGTTGTAGCTTTTATCAGTTTGGAAATATTTTCATATAAATCACGATAACTGCCAAAATTTCAACCTTCGGTCAACTTTGACTCGACCGAAATGGTAAAAAAATGCAATTGTAAGCTAAAACTCTTACATTCTAGTAATATTCAATCATTTACCTTCATTTTGCAACCAATTGGAAGTCTCTAGCACAATATTTCGATTTATGGTGAATTTTTGAAAAAAACTTTTTTCCTTACGTCCGCGCCAGAAATTCTTTCGTCACGTTGTCGTAATGTTTGCACTGTTTTATATTAGTCGTTACATAAAGTTTTATATATGGAAATGTGCGCAATTTCATGTAGAATACAACAGAAAATAACTCATGGTTGTAGCTTTTATCAGTTTTGAAATATTTTCATATAAATCACGATAACTGCCAAAATTTCAACCTTCGGTCAACTTTAACTCGACCCGAAATGGTAAAAACGCAATTATAAGCTAAAACTCTTACATTCTAGTAATATTCAATCATGTACCTTCATTTTGCAACAAACTGGAAGTCTCTAGCACAATATTTCGATTTATTGTGAATTTCTGAAAAAAAACTTTTTCTTTACGCCTGCGCCGTGTAACTCGGCCGAACATCTCAGAAATTCTTTCGTCATGTTGTCGTAATGTTTGCATCGTTTTACATTAGTCGTTACATAAACTTTTATATATGAAAATGTGTGCAATTTCATATAGAATACAACAGAAGATAGCTCATGGTTGTAGCTTTTATCAGTTTTGAAATATTTTCACATAAATCACGATAACTGCCAAAATTTCAACCTTCGGTCAACTTTAACTCGACCGAAATGGTCAAAAAACGCAATTGTAAGCTAAAACTCTTACATTCTAGTAATATTCAATCGTTTACCTTCATTTTGCAATAAATTGGAAGTTTCTAGCACAATATTTCGATTTATGGTGAATTTTTTAAAAAAACATTTTCCTTACGTCTACGCGGTAACTCGGCGGAACATCTCAGAAATTCTTTTGTCTCATTGTCGTAATATTTGCAGCGTTTTATATTAGTCGTTACATAAAGTTTTATATATGAAAATGTGCACAATTTCATGTAGAATACAACAGAAAATAACTCATGGTTGTAGCTTTTATCAGTTTTGAAATATTTTCATATAAATCTAGTTAAATAGAAAAAATTCTACTTTCGGTCAACTTTAACTCGACCGAAATGGTAAAAAACTGCAATTGTAAGCTAAAACACTTATAGTCTAGTAACATTCAATCAATTAGCTTCATTTTTCAACAAACTGGAAGTCTCTAGCACAATATTTCGATTTATGGTGAATTTTTTAAAAAAACATTTTTTTACGTCCGTGCATTACGAATTCATGCATCATTTTGTGATAATATTTTCTCTGTGTTGCTTTGATCGTTTTACAATATTTTATATACCAAAATCATCGCAAATTTAGTGTACAATACAACTAAAAAAAATTAACTCATTAGCTTTAACCGTTGTGCTTATAGCGCGATTTGTATACAATTATATGTTTTTTTTTTCGCTGTCATATATTCCAATATTTATATATGATAATGATATTTTTTTTCATTTCTGGTGGTTGCATACTAAACTTCAGGCAATGACAAAATAAAGGAGCCAAAAATGAACTCTTAATCTTAAAAACTAAGCTAGCTGTGATTTTTTGAAAAAAACTTTTTTTCCGCTTCGGCGCTAACTCACCGAACGCCACCGGCATACGGAAGACGTTTTTGTAAATAGAGGCTCGGCGTTTAAGGGTTAACAGGAATAACCAATTCTAAAGATGTAGGATTAGCAGGGTACGCAGAAAAATCCTTACATTCTCTTCTCACCATTTTTCGCAAAGCACCATGACTTGGCATGACTCCTTGGCACGCTTCATTAACATTTTCTAAACATTCATTAATCACAACAGATGTTTGTTCCATTGTTTCTGAAGCCCGCAATTTTATTTTCGATATTGTTTTTCCTTTTTCCACTTCGGCGGGATCAGCATTATGCGAATGCTCATTGATATATTTTACAACTTCACCATTCTTTACATGTATTCTCGCCTTGCATTGTCTTCTCCTTTCACATCTCCAAAACTCTGTGATATTATCAGCTCCATGTCGATCGAAAACGTATATATAGCCATCTCGCACAAACTTTTCTTTTCCTCGCTGTGAGAGTATATCCGATGCCATTGTAGAAGGTTGGATGTAACTGAATATTTTAAACTCTAAACTTGAAATCGAAGATTTCCTAAATAGGTAATCCTAGCATTTTTTTCTTTGTTACTCGGTAATTGACATATTTTCTGAGAGAGAGGGCATTGTAAAATAGCATTGTTTCCTGAGAGAGAGGGCATTGTAAAATAGCATTGTTTCTTTGTTACTCGTTAATTGACATATTTTCTGAGAGAGAGGCATTGTAAAATAGCATTGTTTCCTTGTTACTCGTTAATTGACAGAGACAGACAGACAGAAATAAATTTTTTCCTATCATCTCTTCTTCTTATAGATTTACTGTATTCAAATATTTTCTGAGAGAGAGAGAGAGACAGAAATAATTTTTTTTCTCACATCTCTTCTCTTATAGATTTACTTTCTCCTGCGGCCAGTTAGGTTATGCCAGTCGTCCCCACGGCCAGTTGGGCTGCGACCAGTCGGCGACGGCCAGTTGGACGACGGCCAGTCGGCAACGGCCAGTTATCCCATTCCCCTTACATTTTTAAATAGATCTCATAAATAGAATTCTAAGTGCAAAGTACAGGTTAGTTCAGGTTAAGTGGAATTGCTGTTAGCTGTCAGATATGTAAAAAATATTCAAGTACAAGCTATAATATGTCTTTGTTACTTTGAAGTTTGCTACTCATCAGAAGTCCAAACCCCAAAGTGTCTGTTATGTTGAGGTGCTACTGGCATTTCATTTTTTTGATTGATATGTAGTTTTAATTCTTTGAGAAGTACAAGTATGTTTAAACTGTGTGGTAAGTATTGCCAGTCTTCATTTTACCATTTTTTTTGGGGGGGGTAGGAATTTTTAAGTAAGTTCACAATCCCTTGTGTGGAAATCTGGGGCCAACTGTGTTTCAGTTTTCAGATATCAGAACTGAAGCTTGCTCCTTCATTAATTCCGAGATAGCCCCTGATAATCAGGTATTACTACTGCAGCGAGATCATGTGAATGCTCACATTAAGTAGGATAAATGAAGACTACAAATATAATGGATTAAAGAGTGGCAGTATACAAAAAAATAAAGTAGTGAGATAATTACGATCGTACTTACACCAGCATCTTTAGAATTAAAAAATATGTGGCACCTAAAGAACTATAATTATTGTACACTGCAACGCTTAAAATTTTGTCCCAGGAACATGATTTCATCATATATCATGTAAATCATGTGAGTTGCATTTTCAGTAGATTACGCTAGGCTATACTTAATTTGCAACTTTCATTTTTGGTAGATTGTGCTTTACTAGACTAGACTTATTATGCCTATCTCTGGTTTGGCAGATTCTGTTGATAATGAATTTTACAGCTAAGATAGCTTTTGACCACTTGACAGGCCTAGAAGCAAACCATGGGTAGGCTAAATGAAAATTGATGTACAGTCATACCCCGAACTTACGCAAGGTTAGGTTCCAGAACCCCTTGCGCTAGGCGAATTTTTGCGGAAGTTTGGCACGGTCTCTAAAATGCTAATAAATGCTTATTTCTAGAGTTTAAACACTAAATATGACCTTAATTATGCTCCCAAAGTATTAAACTAACTTTTAAATGAAATTAAAGTTACTGTAATTTCATTTAAAAGTTAGCTTATTACATTACCCTTAAAAAAAGAAATAAATGGTTGACATAAAAATAGAGTTGGAAGAGAATTTCTCTCCCTCTCCCCTTCTTACCAATCTATTTTTAGAAGTCTTCTCAATCTCTTTTTAATAACTTCTTTATTTTATCTCTTTCTCTTTGTTCGTTTTAGAACGTATCTGTCACACTAGCACATTTACAGTTCGTAGACGGTACAGGTAAAATTAGATCAATTTAAACTATCTACTGTACAGGTAAAGACGTACAGAGAAATAATAAGTTTTAAAAATGTGTGAGCTCTTACTATGAATGAGAGAGAGAGAGAGAGAGAGGTTATTCTTATGATAGATATCAAAAGAAGGAAATTCATGAATTATGAAGGAAAAAGAAAGAAGAAAGAGAGAGAGAGAGATAGTACCAGAAATCTTTTGACCACTGGGGCAACGATTGACATGTCTGACAGCTTTGCCCTCACCCCTCTCTTCAAAGGTTTCTCGAAAGATCAGGAAATTATATTTGTTTAAAATATCACATAATTTACTATAGAAATGTATAAGTTTTGTAATTACAATTATATTATTATTATTATTATTATTATTACAGGCAGTCCCCAGTTTACGACGGGGTTCCGTTCTTACGCCGCGTCGTAAACCGAAAAATCATCACAAATCTTCAAAAATCCTAAGAAAACCTTGCTTTTAATGCTCTGGGTGTATTGAAAACAATGTAAACTGCATTTTTATTGAGTTTTTCATTAAAAAAAACCTCGGCGTCTGTTAAGTATATATCGGAGCCAGTACCCAATTATCGGCGCCGATAAGCGGAAATTGGCAATTTTCGGCGCCGAAAATTGCCGATTTTCAGCGCTAGACAAGCCCCATAAAACCGAATCACTGTTAACCGAGCCCTCCGTTAACCGGGGACTGCCTACAGTACAATCGATACATATATGGTAGCCTAGCCTACACTATACCCACAGCCTACCATGGTTTTGTGACCATTAATGTATTTTTATACAGCAACTTCTTTATCAGTTGTTACCATATTGTATTACCATACATGAGATAAAAATGTATAGGCTGTGTGTGTGTGTGAACTATAGACCTAGGCTAGCCCAGGTGTTACACTCATAGTATCCATTTGCAGAAGTCAAATAGGCTATTACAGCTATATTTAACTCTTTCACGCCCAAATGATGTAGTGGTACGTAAAATTAACTTACTCCCCTTCCTATCCGACTGACGTACCTCAACATAAAATTCACAGAAATTTTCCGTACGTGTGTTAGAAAAAAAAAAAAAAAAAAAATTTTTTTTTTTTTTTTTTTTTTTTTGTGACAATTAGTGGTTTCCATAGGCTAAAGCATACCTTGGACCATGTAACTCAGGCATCAATACGTCAGCCAAGCAGTTCCTGTACTGCGCATGCGGAAATCCCTGGTGTAGTAAAATTGTCACAACGAAATCAGCTGATCCCAGCCACGCTTCTCTCTCAGAGACCAAGTGTGCGAGCTACTATGAACACATGCAGTTGTTTACATATAGTGACATCAATATAGAATATAATGCATTCGCGAAGTTTTTATGGTAAAGCTAGTGGGAAACGCGTTAATGCATCACACAAGAGACGTCTGGATTTTAGGCAGGGCTCTGAATCTCCAGAGGATGCCAAGATAAGGAGGCTGCTGCTTAATTACGACTTTTCCTGGAAGGCTCGTAGGATAAATCTGACCCCAACCAAGCAAGCCATGGAACTGCTTCGTCTGGAATGGAAGGAAAAAGACAAAAAAACGAGTGCCTATGGAGAAGATTCAGATGCTGAAGTGCTTGATGCTGATGTTGATGAAATGATTGAGGGGAGTGATGTTGATGAGGTAATGGCCCCAGGAGTTGTAGCATTGGAAAATGTGTTAACGGTACACGAAGAAGGGTTCAAAGAGGCTGCCATTAGTGTTGGTGAAGTACCGGGAACAAGTGGCGTAAGCATCAGGGAAAGAGGCAAGAGGGAGAAGAAAAAAATATGTAAGTTGGGGAGAGATGCTGCTGGTATTTCTGTTGTTGGGGGTTCTGTTGGTGAAGCTGGTGTTGTTGGGGTTTCTGTTGGTGCTTCTACCAGTATGCCTGTTCGAGGTGGTGCAACAGGTGGTGTAAGTATGGTGAGTAAAGGTAAGGGTAAGAAGGGCATATATGCTAAGACAAAGACAAAGGGTAAGTTTGTGAGAGGGCCTGCTGGTGTTGGTGTTTTGTTGGGAGATGCTGGAGGTGTTGGAGATGCTGAGTAGTGTTGGAGTAGGAGATGATGATGCTGGGGGTGTTGGGGATGCTGTGAGTAGCATTGGAGGAGATGGTGATACTGGGGGTGTTGGAGATGCTGGGAGTAGTGCTGGAGGAGATGGTGATGCTAGGGGTGTTGGAGTTGCTGGGAGCAGTGTTGGGGGAGGAGATGGTGATGCTGGGAGTGTTGGTGATGATGGTGTTGTAGTGATAAATCTTGAGGGTGCTGCTGTGTCTGTTCTATATCCTGGAGGTGCAAAGGAAGGTGTAGCTGATCCTGGGAGGCATTCATGTGATTTTGAGGGATTTCTTGAAGGCAGTGATGCTGGGAGGGGTGATAGTGATGATGAGGGAGGCTTTGAGGGATTTTATGGTGCCCTTAGTTATGCTGGGAGTGATGAGGCCTTGGTTTCTGGTGATGCCTCAAGGGTTCAAAGAGGCCGTAGGCGTGCCAGGAGGAGGAGTAGTAGTAGTAGTGAAAGCAGTGGTTCTGATGTCGAGGCAGAGGGTGCTGCTAGTGGTGTAGATGTAGGTGGTCCCCGTCGTGCCCGAGGTGAGCGTTCCCGAAGGAGAAGGAAGTCTGGATCTTCGAGGATGAGCGGACATGACAGGCAACCAACATGTGTTGGTGAGGAGTGGATCCAGGATCCTATGCCTCCAGTGATTCCACCTTTCACAGGCATGCCAGGGTTGAATGTCCCTACCCCTATGACACTTCTCGGGTTTTTGCAGCTCTTTATTACTAGAGAGCTGTTGGTATACTTGGCTGCAGAAACCAATGCGTACGCTGATTACGTGTGTAACGAGATGCGTCGTGGGGACAAGGGATCCTGGGTGCCTGTAACGGGGCAAGAGATGGCTCTGTTCCTGGGCCTCATCATTATCATGGGGATTTTTCCAGCACCAGAGAAGCAAATGTACTGGCAGACGTGCAAAATTTTTTCAATGCCAGGTTTTGCTCAGATCATGTCAAGGAACCGGTTTGACACCGGTACTTTCATACCGCAAACCAAAAGGCCATCCCTCAAGGTAACAACGACCGATTATTCCTTGTGAGACCTGTCATCGATTACCTGAAGGCACGATTTAGGGCCACCTACACCCCAGAACACAATGTCTCATTGGATGAGGGCTTGGTGCCATACAAGGGTAGGCTGTCTATCAAGACCTACAACCCCCAGAAACCTAGCAAGTATGGTATCAAACTCTATATGTTGTGTGAAGCCAAGAGCGGATATGTTATTGATTTCCTGACATATGGAGGAAGTACCTCAACCTTAAAGGACATTGTGTTCACACTAATGGGCCCTCTCTTTGACAAAGGTTACCACATTTTCATGGACAACTACTAAAACTCTATTGAACTGGCTGAGGAGTTGTATTCTCATGGTGTTCTTTGTTCAGGGACACTGCGTCTTGTAAGGAGGGGAGCACCTAACTTTCTAAAGACTTTTGACTTGTCAACGGGTGCCTCGGAATGCAATGCACTTCCGTAGGAGGGGGAACGTCTTCGTCATCTGTTGGCAGGGCATCCGACTCGTTACAATGATCACTACAGCTTGCAATGCAGAAACAGAAGAGTTTGTGCACAGGAGGCGAGTAAGGCGGGCTACTGGAACAGATCTTGAAACAGTCACAATGTCTAGACCTTTGATTATTGGCACCTACTGTCAGTATATGGGTGGGGTAGACCTGTTTGACCAGCTGAAGAAATACTACTCGATGGCCAGGAAGGGAATGAAGTGGACCCACAAGTTTACATTTCTATTTATTGCAGATGGCAATACAGAATGCTTACACTGTGTTTGCAAAATACTACCCACAAGGTAAGAAAGTCAAACTTCTTGATTTCATGTATGAATCTGCTGAAGCACTTACAAACTTCAACATAGAAGACTGGCCCTTGAGTGGTATTTCTTTTGCTCGTTTACCTGACCTACCTGTAGCTGACAGATTAGATGGCCTACCTGTTCCTGTTCCTGCTGCTGCTGCATCTGCTGGCAAAGATTCTGAGCCTGATGATCCCCATCCTATGGATTCTGATGTTGACAGTCCTGAGGCTGCTGTTGAATCTCCTGTTCCTCCTCCTCCTCCTCCTCCTCGTACTTCTGTGCCCT
This sequence comes from Macrobrachium rosenbergii, assembly GCF_040412425.1. Classification (NCBI taxonomy): domain Eukaryota; kingdom Metazoa; phylum Arthropoda; class Malacostraca; order Decapoda; family Palaemonidae; genus Macrobrachium; species Macrobrachium rosenbergii. The sequence continues at coordinate 47,546,297 of NC_089744.1, forward strand.
CTTCTCTTGCTGACGTTGGTCCCTCTGGTGCTGGGTCCCTCTATTGCTGGTCCCTCTGGTGCTGATCCATCTGTTCCTGGTATTGAACCGGAACTATTAGGTGTGCCACGCCGGCATGCCAACTTCCTGGAGAGCTGTGAGCGTCTTATGCCAGGAGAACATAGCCCCATTCATATAAAGGAGATTCCCTCCATCAAGTCAAAACAGCTGAGATAACACATCTTGCTAGACGACATACGAAAGGACACATCATGGGTGTGTAAGGCATGTAGAGTTCCTTTGCGTAGGGCACCAAGAAATTGCTTCTGCAGATACCACACAGAAGCAACTCAAGCCTTCACCAAGTCGTGGGTCAGGCCCTGCCAAAAGAGGTGCAGGGAGACCAAGGATAAACATCTAACTCCTGCAGCTTCCACCTCCTGCAGCAACCCTTCAGATGGCATGTCCTTCACCTGAGGGAGGAGTTGTACATAGGAATTCAGGAGGGTCACGATATTTGGTGAGTACAGTATTCAAATTTCTGGTGGTGGGTTTTTATGAATATTTCTTAATTTTTTCCCATGCAGTATTTCTCTTCTAATATTTTGTAATAATTTTTTTATAATATGGGTTTGTATCTTATTTGTTTTTTCATAAAGTGTGGGGTTTGTTTATTGGTTTGTATATATTTTTTTTTTATAAAATGCGGGGTTTGTATCTTGCATTTTTTTTTTTTTTTTTTTTTTTTTTTTTTTTTTTACATTTTTTATAAAATGTGGGATTTGTATGTGGGATTACATTATTGGAAACACATCGTTTTGTACCCTCTTTTTCTATCAATTTTTTCACCAACTGTACTTATTCGTTTTTCATTCTTTTATATGTCGATATTTAGAGAATTTTGTTGGCTTTCTCATAAAAAATAATTCATTTGCCTAACTGATGTAGTTTTTGAGCTACGAACAATAATGTTGACAACGGTAACATTTTTTTTCGTTTTGATCAACTTATAATGTCAAAATGAAACTGTTGCCGTTACCAAAACCATTTTACTTTACTCTCACTGTATTCCTCAACCTTTCCTCTACATTTTTGTATATTAACAAAGTAATTCCTCTGAAAAATAACCGAGGTAGAGGTCTTAAAAAAAAATAACTTTCTAGCTCTAATTCTCACTGTATGCCGGGCAGCGCGCTCTGTTTCTTACCCTCTTTTCTATAAATTTTTTCACCAGCTGTACATATTCGTTTTTTATCGTTTTATATATCAATATTTGGAGAATTTTGTTGGCTTTCTCAATAAAAAAAATTAATTCACCTGACTTTCGTAGTTTTTGGGCTACGAATGAAAATGTAAAAATAAGTAAAGATTTTTTTTTCGTTAACTCAAATTTTTTCGTATTTAGGGGGCTGGGACTCTTATTCTGACTATTCCATCATAAAATATAAACATTGAGAAAAAGGGACAGCAAAATAACGTTGCTGGCATAAAATTTCTATTTTTGCTGAATTTTTGAAAAAATTATTTTTTCATGCTGTCGAGCACTCCCAGACACCTCGGATCTCCGATAGGCGTGGCGCTCAAACTATAAAGATGCAAAAGTGTTAAGATAAAGGTAATGGTAGTGAAACGTATAAAGGTAATGGTAGTGAAACGTATTTTACTTATAGAATCCATTTACACTGCATTATTATATTGATATATTGTCATCATAGTATGTATAAAAAGAAACAATTCGTACTGCCTCTGGCGAAAAACTGATTCTGAGAATCGGCTGATTCAGCCTACTACCCAAAGAATTAGGAAAATATATTTTTTTTTGTTGCTAAAAGAAACAAATGTATTAATGGAAGTAGTATTATTATTTTTAACATAATTGTAAATCGGGTATACAAATGTAAACTAACATAGTTTATGTTTAAAGTAAAATCAGCAGCATTCCTTGCAATCACAAAACAGCTGTTTCATGCTGATTTTCTTTTACCAATGTAATCTCTCTCTCTCTCTCTCTCTCTCTCTCTCTCTCTCTCTCTCTCTCTCTCTCTCTCTCTCTCTCTCTCTCTCTCTCTCTCTCTCTCTCTCTCTCTCTCTCTCAACTACGTCACTATTTTTTTTCTTGATTTACTGTACTGTTTTTATTACAAGTTTAATTTATTCTAAGTATGATTAGCACACATAACAGTAAACGAGGGAATATTTCATCTCTAATCACCATAAGAATATTTAAAATGCTTATCTTGTATGTAAGCAAGACAAACCCAACAGTTTGTACCAAGTTCACTGACTCCATGGAATTGAGTGTGTGCATAGCATGTACCCAACGGACTTTTTGCATTTATAATTTGGTTGATAAAACTGAAAAAGCAATGAGAAAATGCAGTAAAAATATAAATGAGAATACTATATTCTCTCTCTCTCTCTCAGAGTATTGTACACACATACCCTTTAATGAAATGTGAATTACTGTATCATAAACAAAAATACGAAACTAAAACTCCAAGAAGTTCACGACCCATTGTACACTGCTGCCTGTTCCCATCGTGTAAAATTTAAAATATTTTCAATGTTGTATCAGTATCGTTTCGTACAAGATTAATCATCGTAACTCAAGAACTCCCTCTGTACAATAATTAAAGCTATTGAACATATTTATTACAATAGAATTAAAGTTTAAGTGGATAAGATCATGAGGAATGGGAGAGGTTATTATTTTGTCATAACCTTAGGAAATCTGTTCTTTTTTTGCCTTTATGGAGCACTTAACACTTTCTGGGAATCACTGGGACTCATTTTTTTTTTTTTTTTTTTTTAACAAACATTTCAAGTATACTTTGCTTTTGCTTATGCTTTAGAAATTTTCTGAAATGAAACCCAGCATCCTCATGAAACATATCTAATACTCAGTCTGCTACAGCCTTGTATGGGTGGTACTTCTATTCAAAGCTTTGTAGCTCCAGCCCTTTCCCACACATTTCCTTGACAACAAAACTTAAAGCATCCTTCTTTTCCCCATCCTCCTCTGAAGAAAATTCTTCCACTGCTGTCTGTTGCTTCTCCCCTTTAAAGGTCTTGTGACTATTTAATGGTCAGTTCAGCATTTTGTTTCTCATGCAGGTCATCATCACTCACTTCCAACCCTATAGACCTCCCCAGACACACAATATCCTCAATAATATGGTTAGTCTCAGCTTTGGTGTCATCCTCAAGCCTTCCAAGTCCTTTACAAGGACAGTCTCCAGCCATAATTTCTTCAGTGGCAGATTAAAAGTTTTGAAAGAAACACCATCTCAAGCTTTGTTTATGAGGCATATACGATTGAGGATATTAAAATCATGCCCACAAAACTATGTATGCCAGTTATCATCTTAAAATATTGAAAAGGGCTTCTACTAGCCTTGAAAGTTTCACTTTTAGCCCTCATTGAGGGTTTACATTTCAAAATATCAACGGCTTTGCTTCTGCACACGTAATGGGCTCAGAAGCGCTATCACTAACTATTTTATTCACAAAAACGCTTTTTTCATTGTTTGTGATCTTAGCTTCGTAAGTACTGCACTTATATACCTTTTGCAACATCAGGTTTTTGATGGATATTATAACTTAGTATTGTGTTGATTATAGATTGTGAATTACTATCGACTCCACTTCCAGTACATGGTTGCACTTTTATGTTTATCAGTTATTTCTTTTTTCACCTCTGTTTTGTTTCTTTTAACCCTCCATTTTGTTCCACAGCTTACAACTTTCTTTGGCCCCACCAGAATGTTTTTAGCAAATTTTGTGAAAATATACTGGCATCTGACAATCTGCAAGCAGGAAGAAAGTGAAATATGATCACCTGACCCACAATCCTTTGTTTTCTCTTTGTTTCCAAATGCATTAGCCAGAGGTGTGCCATCATATTTAAATAGGTTGACGAGAGAGAGAGAGAGAGAGAGGGTGATGCCGTCATGCTCAAACAAGTGTACAGTATTCAAGTATTTGAAATTCATAGTTTTTAATTTTTTTTTTTTTTTTTTTTTTAAGGAATGATGGTTCAGCTACCGACTGAGTTCTATAAGTTTTATGGTTCAGCTACCGACTGAGTTCTATAAGTTTTATGGCATTTTAGAACCAAAGTATTACTGTATATTGTATCTAGTTGTGGACAGTCTTTAGCCCCAGACTTGCTGAGAATGTGAAAACTGCAAATTGTGGTTAATGGTCATGACCTCATATTTATGTGGCATAGTTCATCAGGGTTTTCTGGGTTATTTTTCAGCTTATAGGTGTGTGTGGTTTTTATCAGCATTTTACAAGGATTTCTGCTTCCATCTCACTATGAACTAAGAAAGATATTTTTCCCTCTAGTTGATTTAAACTTAGAATAATTAGTAGTAAATTATTTTCATAATCAAATGGAGTATTGTCAGTTAAAGTATTGAAGTATACATGTAGTTCAGAGACTTGAGGAGTAATAGGTTTTTTTTTTTTATTATGGCAAGGAGGCAGATTAAGAAAATTTATCAGAGTTTAAATGACATATTTTTTGTAATTAGCAGAGAAAGAAAATATAATTTCTGATATGTGAATTTTTGGAACCCCAGTACCTCATGCTTAATGTTATTACAAACAACATTGTGATAAGAATTATCAGAGAAAGAAAATATAATTTCCAATATTAATGCGAATTTTTGGAACCCCAGTACCTCATGCTCGATGTTATTACAAATGACATTGCGACAAGAATGTTTAATTCAAACAGGCAGCGATTGTGTACTCTTCTTATCAAATCAGGTGCAGTATGTAGGGCTGTTCCATGTGTTTTTATTTCATACTGGTGTTATTTTCAGGTCATCACATATGTGCACACCTTACTAACTAACAAGAACACAAGTCGGTCAGTGCAGCGTGTAATGGTGTGTTGTCCTGTAAATACTGTGTACAATTGGGTGTCAGAATTCAGTAACTGGTTGAAAGGGAAGATGTTGCCTTTTGAAGTCTGGGAGCTTGTATCGTAAGTATCTCTGCAAATTTTTGTTTTTGTGTACCATTGTAAATTACAGTATACTGTATTTGGTGGCATATGTAACCCCATATTCCCCCCAAAAAATTGCTCAAAATATACACTTGGGTCTTATATGTAAAGGTTAGGTATCTGGTAGGTTAATGTTTACCCAGACACCTTGTGCTTGAGGGTACAATCAGGCGTGTGTGTTTTTTTTTTTTTTTTTTTTTTTTTGCTAACTTTCCTGTTTTTGCTTGGTGAATTACCTAATCTTTTCTTTCTGAGCTTTTTATAACTTCTAACTCCATCCTGACTGCCCTTCCCCAGTTGTTGTGGCAAACCTGGCAGGTTTCTTATATTCCTTATAAGGTGTTCCAGTTCTACCTCATTGACCAGTTGCTTCTGGCATTTTTTCAGTGACATGTCGTTAGGTTTAATTATACTTTCAATGTAATTTTTGTAAATCTTGTAAATACCATTGTTGCTGATTGTATTATTGTTTATTGTTCTGTTGATTTTTATTATTTTCCTGCTGGTGTGAGAGTATTAGTTTTGCTACTAATTTTATGTAGTTAATTTTAATTCTTTTGGGAGACAGTGAGATGAACCCTGGGCCTGGTACTCATTACTGTAAGAAAAAGTACAGAGTACTTGCTCAGATATTTGGGGCTTAAGGTCAAATTTTCTTAATCTCCAGAGTTATGCCTGTAACTACAATTTGTTGTTTTTATCTGCGAGACGTGTCAGCAGCAACAGGTCAAAGGTTGAGTTTTCATCCCAGGGTGTGATGGCCCTGATTTTATTTGTCATAACATCCAACATTTGCAAGGTATGCCTGTATACACTGAGTCCAGACGACCTGTATATCTTCAGAAGAACTTAGAGTATAATTGTCATGAAATTCTTTGTTTAAAGATTTTCAGTAAGTTCTGCAGTGTATACATGTTCGCTGTTTACCGCAATCCAAACATTGACAACTCTATATATGGCTGTCTCTTGGAAAGGATTAGTATGGCTCAGTCACAGGGTTCAAAAGCTTCATTTGTTATTTGTGGAGACTACAGTGCAAAGCACAGCGAGTGGCTTAGTTCAAATTCCACAGATCAGTATGGCTGGTCTTCTCTTGAATTCTGTGTATCCTCTGGTTTTGTCTAGCTAGTTGAGGAAGCCAGACATATTTCTGGTAATAGATTAGACCTCATATTCACAGATGTTCCAGATATTGTGAAGACTGAGGTCTGCGAGTATACAGGCACTTCCAATCACTGCGCCTTTGAGATGGACATATCTGTCAATCAGTATATTCCTAATTCCACCGTTGGAAAAACTGTCTGGCTGAAACCTAGAGCCAATTGGGGAATGCATTATTGAAGCATGTCAGCCACTTAATATTTCAGATCCAGATTTCAAGTAGTTAAATAAAATTCTGAAGGCTATTTTAGTAAGGTATGTCTATAGAAAGGTCATTTAATCTTGGACCAGCAATGGTTTCATGATGTATATAGAAGAGCTTACCATGACAAACAGACCAAATACAACACACACAGACAAAATCGTTCACATGAAAATTACACCATTTTTGTTGAGTCTTGCCATGCTGTGAATAGAATTTATCATATAACTGAGAAAAATTACAATAATTCCTTGAAGAGGAAACTTGAAAGAATTACTCAGCCACATCTGTGGTGGACCAAATTGGCATCATCTATCTTTGGGTCAGGCTCATCTTCAATTTTTCCATTACTAACAGATGGTGGTAGATTGGTTACTGGCCCTAAGGAAAATCTTAACTGCTTTGTCAAGCTTTTAAAGCTAAGCAATCAGCTGAGGATGTTCTTCTCCCTGATACTTGTCATCCTGAACCTATTCTTACAAAATTTGCATTTTGCTCTAATGATAAGAAGTTTCTGGATAATCTTGATATGGGGAGAAGATCCTGCTGGTTTCTTCCCTTTGCTTTGTAAAAAGGTTTCTAGTGTGTTGTCTCCCAAGATTAGTAGATTCCATAGATTTTTATGTCTGTGTAGTATCTTTGCTGATAAGTGTAAGCTTAGCAATACAGTGCCTGTTCCAAAGAGTTGCATATCTGCAGAAATTACAGGCCAATTTCTATTCTCCCTGTGCTCTCCAAAGTTGCAGAAAAACTAATTTTTAAGCTTCTATACAAGTATGTGGAATCTAAAGGATTGTTTGCTGATAGTCAATGTGCATTTAGGAAGCAGTTAGGTACCTGCGATGCTCTTTTAGATTTGACTTGTGATTTGTAATGAACCTTGTTAAGGGTTTTGAGTGTAGTGTAATTCAGGTAGATTGTAGTGCTGCTTTCAATTTACTAAATTGCAAGGCACTTATTTATAAACTTCGTAAGTGGATGGATATGTTGTAGGTTTACTTCAAGATTTCCTTACAGGTAGACAGCAACGAGTTGCTTTTGATGGGATCCTCAGCAAACCAAGATCTGTTGTGTCTGGAGTTCCAAATAGTGTTTTTGGTCCACTGTTATTGTTCAGTATGCCGATGGTGCAACACTTTTTGGATGTAGTGAAGTCTCCACTTAAGAGAAACAAAGCTGTCCTTAGTCTCAATTTTGACATGGAGCAGATTAGTGAATGGTGTAGCCAGTGGGGTATGAGGCTAAACTCCAGTAAAACGAAAACACTGTTGATTAGGAGATCTTATACAGATTTTCCACATCCTCCCCTCCAGGTGAATGGGATTGCTGAAAAGTTACACCTAGAATAAGGTGTAGCTTTTGACTCATCTTACTTTTGAGAAACAACTGGAACCCCAGCAAATGCCGCACAAAAGTTAGGTATTTTACGAAAGGCCTCATATATTTATAAGTGATAAAATCGGTGCAACCTGTTTTAGTTCATTTGTCCTTCCTTTACTAGAATGCTGTTCTATGGTATGGATGTCTGCTTCTGCCAGAGATTTATCTTTTTCAGATAGATTTGTTCATGGTGATAGGTTTCTGTTCCCTGACATTAGCAGTTATGGCTTTGACCATAGATGGATGCTCTCATTTGTTAATTTTCCGTAAGTTGTATTTTAACAGAGGTCTTTCACACTCACAATTGATCTCTGATCCCCTTTTCCTGCCGAGAGCAACCAGATTTGCTGAACAGCAGCACCAGTGTGCAGTAAATATGCCTCATTGTAGAACTTCTCAGTTCCGGAGGTCCTTCATTCCTCACAGCGGTGGACTGTGGAACAGTCTCCCTGAGGATGATGTGCAATCGAAACTTCAAAAGTTCAAGTAAAGATGCAATAAATTTGTACCCTAATACTATTCTCCTTGCATCGTCGTACGTTTTTATCTATATTAATTTATTAATTTTTTTCCTTTATATTTCCCTTTAACTCCTCTTACTTCCTACTGAACACCATATTCCATGGAAGCTTGAATTTTAAGTCAATAGAACCTGTGGCCGTGTTCTATATAAATAAGCTTCTTCTATTTGAATAATAATAATAATAATTACTAATATTTGTACCTAACTAAACTCTTATAATACTGTAATATTCCCAGCATTTACTTAAATATTATTATTACTATTGGTAAAATCCCTCATAACTGGCACCTTGAGACCAAGGGGCTGTAGCAAGAGTGTGCACACGCACATTGACTGTGTACAGCATCCATTTATTGTTTGCCCCCCCCCCATTTTTTAGTGCAAGCTCATGGCAAGTACATTGTTTATTTTAACATGATGAATACATGTACTTATGCACATATAGAAAATGCGTGGGCAGTACATATGGACATCCAGACTAGGACTACACATTGACTTCATTTAACAAAAACATGTAACATTATTTATTTAAACTTACTGAAAATCATATTCTAATATACAAAGTTTAATTCTAATATACAAAGTTTAAAATCATTTCACATCTTCTTTCAACCTTATTAATCCCACCGTATAGCAGGGTCGGCCATTCGGGTCAACTTTCTCCATGTATTTCTATTCCTTGCATCTGCTTCTTCCAGTCCCACCTCACCCATATCGCTTCTCACCATATCCATCCATCTGATTTGCTGACGCCCCACACTCCTCCTCCCCATCACTGGCATGTTCTTGGCTCTCTTGATTGGTTCCACCTCCTCTCTTCTTATTACAGGTATTGCCCTACTTACGATGGGGTTAGGTTCCAAAAAACCCATCGTTTGTTGAAAAAATCATAACTCGAATATGGCCTAGCCTACTCTAGGGTAATCAGTACCATCTATACATATATGGTAGCCTAGCCTACACTACACAGTATACTCTATACATATACGGTATAGTAATTATTAGTGTCAGCTAATTCAGCAGGTTCAATGCAGATTGACATAAGTCAGTGTAAAGAGAAATTGAGTAACAAACAAGGCCTAGCCTGCGCTTTGGTATATCATATACGGTAGCCTAGCCTACATTATACTGTATTCTATTTTCACATATTAACACCGTATTATACAAACATCTAAATAACGAATGTGCATCTTATCCGTGGGTCTTTTAAAAAGTTATGCTTTACCACACTGTATCCAATTGTATATACTGTATTCTCATATTGCTTTTGCATTATAAATTGCGATCATAGCGATCAAATGTTTTGGTTTGGGAATCGATCACGCTGTGTTTATTTCGCCGCAGTTAACTCAGTTCAGGGCGTTTTTCTTGCTTCTAGTTAGCGTAAATGAATCTCTAGATACTTTATTTATATGGGACATGTATTTTTCGTTATACGGAGCGTTTTTAAATCGAAATACAGGCGGTCCCCGGTTTACGACGGGGGTTCCGTTCTTGCGCCACGTCGTAACCCGAAAATCGTCGTAAACCGGAAAATCGTCGAAAATCGTCAAAAATCATAAGAAAACCTTACTTTTAATGCTCTGGGTGCATTGAAAACGACGTAAACTGCATTATTATTGAGTTTTACATCAAAAAAACTTTCACATTATGATTATTCTGCCATTTTGGGGCCAAATTTCTTCCGTCGGATCGGCGTGTAACGCGATCGTAACCCCGAACATGCGTCGTAAGCGGGAAATAATTTCTGATGAATATATTTGAAAAGCGTCAGAACCTCGAACGTCGAAGGCGGAACCGTCGTAAACCGGGACTGCCTGTATAACTTAAATATGTCTCGTTGTGAAATTAATTTAGCTATTTTTTTTGTTGATAGATGACGTTGGCGGCTGGCTGTTTTGGGGCATGTTTGTTTTGTTTAAAAAAAATCAAGATTCCGTTCGCTATTTTCTCTTGATTTCATCATCATACTACGAGCTTTTTGTATTTATCTTTTATTGGCGTGAAAACAGCAGTAATATGTGTTCTTTCATGCCCAGTAGTTTTGATTAAATTGATTTAAATACTTTCCAATTTTATTTGCGGTCGAGTTTCATCCATGTTGCCAATGTACGATAATTTATAGTCATTAGCAGCTTGAACATTCTTTTCTCAGCTTCAAGTACAACTTGCAGCTTAAATTTACTGTAGCAGTATATTTCCTTGCCGATCTTTTCTCCAAAGCGGATAAGGGTATAATGTAAAAACATATCAGTACTTAACGTCATTTTTAACATAACTACGGTAATTGTTTAACCGTACGATGGTTAAAATACAAGCAAAACAGTTGTTATCCGATTCGGTTATTAGCAGAACAACAGTTTCTCGTTCAGTTGTTTATGGCTTACGCATTTTTGAAAGAGTATAAGGTTACTAACAATACTTTTATCATTCTCTTACTTTTTTAACTAGAAGATGGAATAAAGAGATGGAGGTAAAGAAGTTGGTCCATTGTAAGTTGGTTTCTCTTGCTGCCTGATTGCACGCGGTTGCCTGTGCCTGCGCGAAATTTAAAAATATTTTCTAAATATTGTCATACCGGTATTAATTGCTAACTCCATTGTAAACTCGAATTATCATAACTCGCGTGCTACCTGTATTTACAAACGCACAAAAATTGCAAACGAACACTGACCTGTTTTTAACTTCCGAAACAACGAGAGCAAGTGAGGTCGGCCCATTGAATTTATGTACTTATTCCAGCCTCTCAGGCCAACGTATCGTACACCGTACGCTGCGTGATTGTACGCTGTTGCCTGAGCCAGTCACCCGCGAAATTTAAAAATACTTATTTTCAAAATATTGTCGTATCGATATTAATTGCAAACCCCATCGTAAAAGCGAATTATCGTAAGTCGAATTATCGTAACTCGAGCACTACCTGTACATGGCCATAGTATCTCAGACGAGCTTCCCTAGCCTTCTCCTTTACATTACATATACCGCACATTCTTCTTATATCTTGACTCTCCCTCCTTTCCAGTACCGATATGCCAGCAATCCATCTCACCATCCTCTTCTCGATTCTTTCCAACAGTCCCTCCTCTTTCCTCTTAAGTGCCCAAGAGTACAGGCCTGATAACTCTTATAAAATTTTGTTTTGAGCCCTAATGGCATTTTCTTGTCTAAAACAACTCCAGATACTTCCCTCCATTTTTGCCATGCTTCTTTCACTCTGTCTCGCTGCTTTCTCAGTACCTCCCTCCATTTTTGCCATGCTTCGTTCACTCTGTCTCGCTGCTTTCTCAGTACCTCCCTCCTCTGCTGTTATCGATCCAGTAGTTAAACTCATCATTCTGTTTTAGCACTGTACCATCTTCCACTTGAATGTTTACTTCATGTCCTCCTTTACTACTAATCATTAGTTCTCGCTTTCCCATGTTCACTTTCAATCCTTTCTTTTCTAGGGCTCCTTTCCATGCTAAAAACCTTTCTTGCAGTTCTTCTTCTGTGTCTGCTATAATGACTAAATCATCAGCAAACATCAGTTCCCACAGTTCTTCGTTGTTCCTTAATTCTGATGTCAAAGTGTCTATCATGACGAGGAACAAGAATGGCCTCAGAGCTGATCCCTGATGGAGGCCAACCTCCACAGGGAATGCCTCACTCCCCCCATATTTTGTCTGCACACTGGTTCTTGCCCCCTCATACATCATCTCCACTAACCTTACCAACTTCTCTGGTACTCCTCTCTTTCTCAAACACCAATAAACTACTCTTCTTGGTACCTTGTCATATGCCTTTTCAAGATCCACAAAACACATGTTAACTTTCCTATTTCCTTAAAAATATTTCTGTTGGACTTGTCTTACTATAAAAATAGCATCCACTGTGCTCTTTCCTTTCATAAACCCAAACTGCTGCATCTTACTATAAAAATAGCATCCACTGTGCTCTTTCCTTTCATAAACCCAAACTGCTGCTCATGTATATCTATCAGCTCCCTCAATCTCCCTTCTACTATTCTTTCTAGTATTTTGAATACATGCTCCAAAAGCTTTAAGCTTTATTCCTCTGTAGTTCCCACAGTTTTAATCATCCAATTATAGTTCCAGTCCCTTGGCATTTCCTCTACATCCCAGATCTTTTCCAATAGTGAGTGTACCCACTCTTTACCTAGATTTCCCAATGCTTTAATAATTTCTATTACCTCTGACTTTCCTGCAGCTTTATTTACTTTTCCTTTCTTTATAGCATTCTCGACTTCACTCTCTCTGATGTTTGCTATTGGTCCTTTTACTGGAGAAACATTTTCCAGTTCTTCACACACATTCTCGTTGTTTAATAGTTATGAAAAATATTCTTTCCATCTTCTCTTGACCTCTTCTTCCTCAATTAAGATGTTTCCATTTTCATCTTTTATAATTCCTACTTCTCCTACATCCTGCCTGTCTTTTCTTCTCGCTTCTGCAATACTGTAGATTATCTTTTTTCCCTCTGGTGTTCCCATCTTCTCATACCACTCTTTCATGGCTTCTCCCTTTGCAGTCGCTACCTTTCTCTTTGTTTCCCCTCTTTGTCCATTTATACTCCTCTCTTGTTTGGTAGTTATCTTCTTTCCACCCTTTTCTGGCTACACTCTCTTCCTTCTTCACAGCTGTTTGAATCTCTTGATTCCACCACCATGTTCCTCTTTCCTGTTGCTGCTTACCACTTGTCCTCCCACACACCTCTGCTGCTGCTGGAACCACAATCCCTTTCATATCATCCCATATCTCTTCTCTGGCTCTCTCCACTTTACTTCTGAACTCTCTTGCCTTCTCCCTCTTCAGCTTCCAAGTTTTGATCCTCCTATTCTTGGCTGGGGCTTTTCTTTTCCTTTTGCTTTCAACCTAAAATCTGTCACTACCAGTTTGAGATACAACAGATTCATTTGGAATAACCTTACAATCCATAATAATTTTCTTGTCTACCTTCCTAACCAAAACATAATCAATCTGTGCCTCATTTTGTCTACTTTTGTATGTTACCAGATGACTTCTCCTTTTCTCAAACTGTGTATTCATGACTACCAGATTCATAGCTTTTGCTAATTCAAACAATCTATCACCTTCCTGGTTTCTTCTTCCAGAACCTCTTCCTCCATGTATTTCTTCAAGCCATCAGAACTCTCACCTACATGGGCATGCATGTCCCCAGATAGCACTAATAATTCACTTCTTGGAACTCTTTCTATATATTCTAATTTCCCTCTGAATTCCTCCTCCTCCTCTTCACTACATCCTTGTTGAGGGGTGTATGCCGAGATGATATGCCATATTCTCTTACCTTTCACAAACTTTAAGCCCATAAGTCTGTCACTGATATGCTGGACCTCTGTGACTTTCTCCTGCAGATCTGGATGGGGAATAATTCTACCCCATTTCTCCTTGTACCTTCCCCTGTGTAGTAAACTTTATATCCTTCTCCAAGCTTTCTTGCATTTTTCCAGCTCATTGTTGGGTGAGTCAGTAGAGCTGCAGACTGTCACTAGATGGACCGGAGTTCAATTCCCCGGCCGGCTGATGAAGAGTTAGAGGAATTTATTTCTGGTGATAGAAATTCGTTTCTCGCTATAATGTGGTTCAGATTCCACAATAAGCTGCAGGTCCTGTTGCTAAGTAACCAGTTGGTTCTTAGCCACGTAAAATAAGTCTAATCCTTCGGACCAGCCCTAGGAGAGCTGTTAACCCTTAAACGCCGACTGGACGTAACGTACGTCGACTAAAATTGTCTGTTGGGTGCCGAGTGGACGTACCGTACGTCGACTACAAAAAATTTCAACCTTCGGTCAACTTTGACTCAACTGAAATAGTCGAAAAATGCAATTGTAAGCTAAAACTCTTACATTCTAGTAATATTCAATCATTTACCTTCATTTTGCAACAAATTGGAAGTCTCTAGCACAATATTTCGATTTATGGTGAATTTTCGAAAAAAAAACTTTTTCCTTACGTCCGTGCGGTAACTCGGCCGAAAATTTCAGAAATTCTTTCGTCATTTTGTCGTAATGTTTGCACCGGTTTATATTAGTCGTTACATAAATTTTTATATATAGAAATGTGCACAATTTCATGTAGAATACAACAGAAAATAACTCAAGGTTGTAGCTTCTATCAGTTTTGAAATATTTCCATATAATTCACGATAAGTGTCAAAATTTCAACCTCCGGTCAACTTTAACTCGACCGAAATGGTAGAAAAATGCAATTGTAAGCTAAAACTCTTACATTCTAGTAATATTCAGCCATGTACCTTCATTTTGCAACAGATTGGAAGTCTCTAGCACAATATTTCGATTTATGGTGAATTTTTGAAAAAAACTTTTCCCTTACGTCCGCGCGCGGTAACTATGCCGAACATCTCGGAAATTCTTTCGTCACTTTGTCGTAATGTTTGCACCGGTTTATATTAGTCGTTACATAAAGTTTTATATATGGAAATGTGTGCAATTTCATGTAGAATACAACAGAAAATAACTCATGGTTGTAGCTTTTATCAGTTTTGAAATATTTCCATATAAATCACGGTGCCAATATTTCAACCTTCGGTCAACTTTGACTCGACCGAAATGATCGAAAAACGCAGTTGTAAGCTAAAACTCTTACATTCTAGTAATATTCAATCATGTACCTTCATTTTGCAACAAACTGGAAGTCTCTAGCACAATATTTCGATTTATGGTGAACTTTTGAAAAAAAACAAAACTTTTTCCTTACGTCCGCGCGCGGTAACTCGGCCGAACATCTTGGAAATTCTTTCGTCACTTTGTTGTAATGTTTGCACCGTTTTATATCAGTCGTTACATAAAGTTTTATATATGGAAATGTGTGCAGTTTTATGTAGAATACAACAGAAAATAACTCATGGTTGTATCTTTTATCAGTTTTGAAATATTTTCATATAGATCATGGTAAGTGCCAAAATTTCAACCTTTGGTCAACTTTAACTCGACTGAAATGATCGAAAAACACAATTGTAAGCTAAAACTCTTACATTCTATTAATATTCAATCATGTACCTTCATTTCGCAAGAAACTGGAAGTCTCTAGCACAATATTTCGATTTATGGTGAATTTTTGAAAAAAAACAAAACTTTTTCCTTACGTCCGTGCGCGGTAACTCAGCCGAATATCTCAGAAATTTTTTCGTCACTTTGTCATAATGTTTGCACCGTTTTATTTTAGTCATTACATAAAGTTTTATATATGGAAATGTGTGCAATTTCATGTAGAATACAACAAAAAATAACTCATGGTTGTAGCTTTTGTCAGTTTTGAAATATTTTCATATAAATCACGATAAATAGAAAAATTATACTTTTGATCAACTTTAACTCGACCGAAATGGTCGAAAACTGCAATTGTAAGCTAAAACACTTACAGTCTAGTAATATTCAATCAATTACCTTCATTTTGCAACAAACGGGAAGTCTCTAGCACAATATTTCGATTTATGGTGAATTTTTGAAAAAACTTTTTTTTTTTTTACGTCCACGAGTTACGAATTCATGCATCATTTTGTGATATTTTGATTGTTTTACAATTTATATACCAAAATCATTGCAATTTAGTGTACAATACAAAGAAAAAAAATAACTCGTTAGCTTTAACCGTTTTGCTCACAGTGCGATTTGTATACAATTATATATGAAATTTTTTTTTTCGCGATGTCATATATTTCAATACTTATATATGATAATGATATTTTTTCATTTCTAATGGTTGCATACTAAACTTCAGGCAATGACAAAAAAAAAGGAGCCAAAAATTAACTCTAAAGGTGGCCTTACACGTTCAAAAAAAGCGTCAAAATTTTGCATCAAAATTTTGACGTGTAAAACTTTGATACAAAATTTTGATGCATAATTGCCCACACACGTTTAGGCGTTTTTCCCATCAAAATTCAGTATCGTCAAAATCTTCGACATGGATGCATCAAATCTTTTTTTGACATCAAAACGTCCTACACACACTAAAATTTTGCATCAAAATTTTGTTATCAAAATTTTGATGCGAAATTTTGACGCTTTTTTTGAACGTGTATGGGCCCCTTTAATCTTAAAACCTAAGCGTGCTGTGATTTTTTGAAAAAAACTTTTTTTCAGCTTCGGCGCTAACTCCCGAACGCCGTCGGCATACGACAGACACTTTTGTAAACAGAGGCTCGGCATTAGAGGGTTAATCAGCTCAGTGGTCTGGTAAAACTCAGCTATACTTAACTTTAACTTGCACTTTTCCCCTTCCATTTGGTCTCTTGTATACATAGCATCACAATTTTCCTTCTTTGCATGACATCAACCAACTCTCTTCCCTTTCCTGTGAGGTTACCAACATTCCAATTTCCAATTCTCATCCTTCCTTTCTTTTCCAACTCCTTTCTCCTCACAAACTCCTTTAGCCGCAGTAATGACTTCTGCGGTACCCTTTGCATATTTCTCACTGATGTCAGGGAATACTGCAGCGCGCCTCTTATGGGGTACGCCCAAGCCCTATTGCATTCCATCATTGACTTGAGAATCATTATTTAGTTTCTGCCACTATTTTCATACTCAGTTGGCTAGACCAGGCAGCAGCTCTCCCCATATATCCGGGCTTGAGACCGGCAGCAAGTTGGACTGGCTTCTCCCCCCCACTGGCTGGGTTAAAATCATTTCACATATATAAATACATATGTGTATGTGTGTGTGTTTTAGCGGCCCAGGTTCTAAGGGCCATCTTCTATTGAGGTGTAACTGTTTTAAGAACAGAATCAAGCATCTCACTTTTCTTGAGATGTCTATGGTAGCCGTGGCTCTTTCCTTGGGTCAGCTGATCCCTTCTCCTTTGTCATAGGACTCTCACTAAACCTATTTACACAAAGGCCTACTGAAATGAGACACTCATATACTAAACTAGACTTTATTGACAAATTTAACGAGAGTAACTCAGCAAAAGCTACAGTCATGAAATGGAGTGATTCACACCCTCTACCACTGGAAAACATAACTAGAGAAAAATCTGTTTCACAAACAAGCATAGTCATTATTTTATGCCAAGCAATACTAGTGAATAATTTCCTTGTCATCAACAAAGTACCGTATTTGACGGTGTATAAGACGCACTTTTTTAATAAAAAATTGGCCTAAAAAATCCCCCTGCGTCCTATGTACATAATGTAGGCTCAAAATTTAAGAATTTTGGCCGAAATTATACATGAAGCGTCACGTAGATGTTGTAGCCAAGCCTAACATTCGGTGTTATACTAATAACCTATTACAAACCAAAGTTTATTATAATTATTTATCATTGTCACACCATCACCGCAATTACTACTGCTAGTATTATAATCAATATCTACGTTGTTATTATCGATATTTTCATTAAAATGTGTTAATATCATTATCGTCGTCTACAGCGCATCGCCGCATTCCACATTTACAGACTTACAGTACGTGTGCTGCCACCTATTGGTGATTATCTCAAGAGCTTTACGGATAACAAGGCTGAAACGTAGTAAATTCCAGAGCTTGATTGCATACTTTTATAATATATAATGGATATATATAACATATATTACTGTAGGTAACATCTTTATTAATGTTTTTGTTGATTCTGCCGGTAAGAAACAATGTTTACAAATGAATGTGTTGCAATCTATTGGTAAACCTATGAGGTAGCTTTCAGCAGCAGACGAAACATTCGATCATAGTAAATGGCTGATTGTATAATACATATTTTGATAAATATAAATATGGTAAATAACTTCTTTATTAATGTTTTTGTTGATTCTGTTGGTAAGAAACAATATGCATATGATAACCTAATACTACAGTTTTTACTTACCAAATTCATATGAGCATAGGCTAGGAAACCTTATTTTTTTTTCCCCTCAGTGTCCTGCTGAAATTGGGGTGCGTCCAATGCAGACATGCGTCTTATAAGCCATCAAATACGGTAATAAGGTCGTAACGACCACAATAAAAGTCATATCGTGTGTAAGAGTAAAAACACCACTACCTATATATTCATCCTCCAGGACAATGTTCGAATTCCTGTAGAAAGAAATACATCATTATATTAAAACTTAAAATTAATGTACATATTCAAGACAGAAAAAATGCACAAATGGACAATTTCATTATGTAGACATCGTTCGGTTTCACTGCTTCTCAACTGGGGGTTTTCCCTCTAAAGCCTGGAAAAGATATCAGTGTCACTGTGCGTTTTTGCTTACATTCCATGGCCGTAAGTAATGTATCTTTATAGTAGCGATCTTTAAACACTACACCAGGCTAAACACACATGATCCACCCAAGATCGAGACAGTCTCCCCCGTGAGAGAAGTGTTCCTCCCATAAATATCTTATGGGAGATTGCACACACACACGCACATACCCCCTGGAATCTGGGCACTTTCGGCACATCAGTTCAATGTCCTGTCATGCTGTTTCCATGTGTTCAGACCATGATCAAATAGTTCTCTGCAGCTGACTAAGCAAATTCCAATGTCACCACAAATCAAATCCACCTGCAGCGAGCGCCACTGACAGGTCATCACATAGTTCTTCTCTGTCCAAAGTATATATATGTATGTATATATATATATATATATATATATATATATATATATATATATATATATATATATATATATATATATATATATATATATATATATATATATATATATATATATATATATATATATATTTATATACATGCATGCATAAGTAACGCCCTTTGTTTAAGTGGAACAAAATTAAAGCCTTTTTGAATATCATTTATTTTTTCGAACATGAATGTATTGCCACAGGTTAATAGATTAATATAATATATAAACAAAATTAATATAATGCTTATTCAGTTTAATAATGCGGCATAAGTAACGCCCTTTTTAATTTTATATCTTATAATGTATATTTTCTTTATTATTTTCTTTAATTAATTTGCTAAATCTTCATTTTTTCAGATATTTTATACAACCATGAGATTAACAAAGGAACAGAGAGTAAAAGCAATTCAATTGTACTATCAAAACAATAAAAATGGTGCTGAAACTGCAAGATTGTTATCAGCTAAATTTAACATCCCAAGGGTGCAAAGCCGAAATGTCATTTGTATTGAACATTATTAAACCGAATAAGCAGTATATTAATTTTGTTAATATATTATATTAATCTATTAACCTGTGGCAATACATTCATGTTTGAAAAAATAAAGGATAATCAAAAAGGCTTTAATTTTGTTCCACTTAAACATAGGGCGTTACTTATGCAGCACCCTGTATATATCTTTATATATAGATTATATATACAGTATATATATATATATATATATATATATATATATATATATATATATATATATATATATATATGTGTGTGTGTGTGTGTGTATGTATATATATATATATATATATATATATATATATATATATATATTTTTTTTTTTTTTTTTTTTTGCAAAATTAAGCACTCCTAAATTCATTGCCACTGTTGAATTGTTATAAGCTGTATTCTGCTAAACCTAAGCTGCTTTTGTAATGTCGTAAATTACAGTAGAATTATTATTAAAAAATTTATCCCACTGCCCTAGTTACATGTTTTGTCGAAGGTATTCAGCCATACTGTAGCTATATATTTAAACAACATTAAGTCCTTATATGCAAATACACAAAAGTGGTTTATCTGACCCTTCTCTTCTGAATATTTGGGGGGGGGGATTTATATACTCATTGGTCTTAATATACCTCCAAATGCATTTAAATGTCATTACTGGAAAATTAACCCTTTAACGCCGACTGGACGTATTTTACGTCGACAAAAATTGTCTGTCGGGTGCCAAGTGGATGTAAAATACGTCGACTACAAAAAGTTTTTTTTAACTATTCACGGAAAAATACTTACAGGCCTTGTTTGCGAAAAATTTTAAATCGCGTGCCTTGAAGGATGCTGGGAGTTCACGGATCACGCTGTTGTTTTGTTTACAAGCATGACCCAGCTGCGCATGCGCGAATTTCTTTCTTATCCCAAAAGAAAGCATCAGCTAACTCTGCTGAAAATCTCAGAAATTCTTCAGTCACTTTGTCGTAATTTTTGCACCATTTTCTATTAGCCTTTATATAAAGTTTTATATATGAAAATGTGTGCAATTTCATGTAGAATACAACAGAAAATAACTCATGGTTGTAGATTTATCAATTTTGACATATTTTCATATAAATCACAATAAGTGCCAAAATTTCAACCTTTGGTCAATTTTGACTCGACCGAAATGGTCGAAAACTGCAATTGTAAGCTAAAACTCTTACATTCTAGTAATATTCAATCATTTACCTTCATTTTGCAGCAAACGAGAAGTCTCTAGCACAATATTTCAATTTATGGTGAATTTAAAAAAAAAAACTTTTTCCTTATGTCCGTGCTAACTCTGCTGAAAATCTCAGAAATTCTTTAGTCTTTTGCATTGTTTTCTATTAGTCAATACATAAAGTTTTATATATGAAAATGTGTGCAATTTCATGTAAAATACAACAAAAAATAACTCATGGTTGTAGCTTTTATCAATTTTGAAGTATTTTCATATAAATCACGATGTGCCAAAATTTCAACCTTCGGTCAACTTTGACTTGACCGAAATGGTCGAAAAATGCAATTGTAAGCTAAAACTCTTACATTCTAGTAACATTCAATCATTTACCTTCATTTTGCAACAAACGAGAAGTCTCTAACACAATATTTCGATTTATGGTGAATTTTTGAAAAAAAAACTTTTTCCTTACGTCCGCGCTAACTGTGCTGAAAATCTTGTAATAGCCTGACGCCATCTCTTTCAAACACGTGTGTGTTCATGTGTTCGTCATCCATCAGAGTGGACAAGACAACAAGAGCATCTTGTTTTCTTTCTCTAAAGGAACACAATTTCAACCACACAATATTTCCGTTTGTTTCTCCCTAGCTATGCACAATCACCACTACTTGCATTGCCATGCAAGCATTCTAATCATGTACTCATAATGTTCCAACGAATCTTCTGTATCAAACTGTGTATGTTTCTGTTTGTGAAGACGCCAAACGTCTCGCCACTCCGATGGACAACGAACACATGAACACACACGTGTTTGGAAGAGACGGTGTCAGGCTCTTACAATCTCAGAAATTCTTTAGCCACTTTGTTGAAATTTTTGCACCGTTTTATATTAGCCGTTACATAACGTTTTACGTATGAAAATGTTAGCAATTTCATGTAGAATACAACAAAAAATAATTCATGGTTGTAGCTTTTATCAATTTTGAAATATTTTCATATAAATCACGGTAAGTGCCAAAATTTCAACCTTCGGTCAACTTTGACTCGACCGAAATGGTCGAAAAATGCAATTGTAAGCTAAAACTCTTACATTCTAGTAATATTCAATCATTTACCTTCATTTTGCAACAAACGAGAAGTCTCTAGCACAATATTTCGATTTATGGAGAATTTTTGAAAAAAAAAAATTTTCCTTACCTCCGCACGCGCTAACTCTGCTGAAAATCTCAGAAATTCTTTAGTCACTTTGTCATAATTTGTGCACCGTTTTACATTAGCCGTTACATAATGTTTTATATATGAAAATGTGCACAATTTCATGTAGAATACAACAAAAAATAATTCATGGTTGTAGCTTTTATCAGTTTTGAAATATTTTCATATAAATCACGGTAAGTGCCAAAATTTCAACCTTCGGTCAACTTTGACTCAACCGAAATGGTCGAAAAACGCAATTGTAAGCTAAAACTCTTACATTCTAGTAATATTCAATCATTTACATTCATTTTGCAAAAACGAGAAGTCTCTAGCACAATATTTCGATTTATGGTGAATTTTTGAAAAAACTTTTTCCTTATGTCCGTGCGCGGTAACTGCTGAAAATCTCAGAATTTCTTCAGTCACTTTGTTGTAATTTTTGCACCGTTTTGTATTAGCCATTACATAAATTTTATATATGAAAATGTGCACAATTTCATGTAAAATACAACAAAAAATAACTCATGGTTGTAGCTTTTATCAGTTTTGAAATATTTTCATATAAATCACGATGTGCCAAAATTTCAACCTTTGGTCAATTTTGACTTGACCGAAATGGTCGAAAAATGCAATTGTAAGCTAAAACTCTTACATTCTAGTATTATTCAATCATTTACCTTCATTTTGCAGCAAATGGGAAGTCTTTAGCACAATATTTCGATTTATGGTGAATTTATGAAAAAAACTTTTTTTTACGTCCGCGCGTTACGAATTCTTACATCATTTTGAGATAATATTTTCTGTGTTGCTTTGATCGTTTTACAATTTGTTATATACCAAAATCATCGCAATTTAGTGTACAATACAAAGAAAAACAAAATAACTTGTTAGCTTTAACCGTTTTGCTCACAGCGCGATTTGTATACAATTATATATGAAATTTTTTTTCGCACTGTCATATATTTCAATATTTATATATGATAATGATATTTTTTTCATTTCTGATGGTTGCATACTAAACTACAGGCAATGACAAAAAAGGAGCCAAAAATGAACTCTTAATCTTAAAAACTAAGCGTGCTGATTTTTTTAAAAAAACTTTTTTCCCGCTTCGGCGCTAACTCCCGAACGCCGCCGGCTTACGACAGACACTTTTGTAAATAGAGGCTCGACGTTTAAGGGTTAATGTACTTCAAACCATTCTTGAAGAAATTCATTCAACCCATATATCCTATAACTGATCTGTCCTTAAACAGAGTGAATGTTTAAAATAAGAAATAATAGGAACTGGGTTTATCTGTTCTAGGCATCCATAAATAGAGCAAATAAAATAAAATAATTTTAACTCAGATTTAACATGCCTAATATGCAAAATAAAAAGACAAACAAAAGTAAATAGATGAAATAAGTAAATAATTGTTTTCTCTTTTTGTGTAACAGGGAGAGCTGATGACACATGTTCTAAGTAGTGAGAAAGGTGAAGAGAAAGAGATGTTATTGTTAGGAAGGGGTGTCCCCTTCCATAAGAATGGCATGGAACTGTGGTTCTGAGGTTTCTCTTTTCTGTTTCTTTCTACTGCTTTCTTGACATTCAATATTTCTTTCTCACTAAAAAGCTGTCCAGTGTTGCTTCTTTTGCCTGTACTTTAAGATTTTCTTACAGTGAGAGATAACACTGTCATTCAGCAAATTTATAACAGTCTGTTACAGTTCTGTCAGGGTGATATTTTTCAAGGAAACTTTCCACTTCATCCCATTTTGCACACATTTCTTTTTATTAAAGAACTAAGACATTCTCCCTTTTGTCCTTTTCTGAAGACAATTCCTCAGCTGTTGTCAGTTTCTGGTCCCTCTGAATGTCTTGCAGGTCTTCTGCGGTCAGCTCTGCTTTGTGCTCCTCCACATCATCATCACTGAACTCCAAGCCCATTGACTCTCCCAGAGACAATACCCTTCACAACAGGCTCAGCCTTGCTAGCAACTCTAGGCTTCTTAGGAACCATGATGACTTATGTGCAATACAATTACTTTGCATCAGAATAACAAAAAATAAAGACAGTTTAGCAGAGACATACAATGAGCAAGACACACACATAGACTGAACTCTTCCCTTTGTTTCAGGTGGAAACCCCACACTCATGATGTGCTTAATCCCACATGTTTTAGCCAGCTGAGTTGTCTCTGTATGTCCTTACTCTAAACGAAGTTCAGTTAATGGAGTGGAACTGTTCCTTGAACAAAAGTCCTTTAATCAAATTATCTATTAATCGTCAACTCCGCACACAAACCCAATAACTTGTGAAAGATGTAACATCCCAGTAACAATCAAACACATCTTGATTGACGTCCCAGATGGCATCATGAAAGAAAGACTTATTTACAAAATAAATCAATAAAGGATATTCTAGCAGAAGGTAATAACTTTTCAATTAATAATATCATTCTCTTCCTAAACAAAATTAAATTGATAAGTAAAATATAATCTCCCCTTTTTTTTTTTTCTCGATTGTTTTTTCTAACTCCCCCTTTTTTATTATTTATTTATTTAGTTAACTACTTAATTTTTTTTATGTACTCTTTCCCCCATTCTTTTCCCAGTCCGAGAAGAACCCTAAAAGAGTTCAGAGGTCTGGTTAAACAAATCATTTATAACTAACTAACTAACAATACCTTTGTTAATTGAGGGATGACTGAATTTCCTCTTCTTAATTTGACTTCTATATACTAATAGTATGATTATAAAATAAATGCCATCTTAAACAAAGCAATGTACTAATTAAATATAGAAGAACAACTTCTTTCAATATCGATGCATTTTCCTCCTCTACTATACCCTGTACTCAAAACAAATAAGCAACAGTATTGTAATAACATTTTAAAGAAGTGTTTTAGCTTACAATTGCAGTTTTCGACCATTTTGGTCGAGTTAAAGTTGACCGAAGGTAGAATTTTTTCTATTTATCATGATTTATATGAAAATATTTCAAAACTGATGAAAGCTACAACCATGAGTTTTTTTTTTTTTTGTATTCTACATGAAATTGCGCACATTTTCATATATAAAACTTTATGTAACGACTAATATAAAATGGTGCAAACATTACAAAAAAGTGACGAAAGAATTTCTAAGATGTTCGGCCAAGTTACCGCGTGGACGTAAGGAAAAAGTTTTTTTCAAAAATTCACCATAAATCGAAATATTGTGCTAGAGACTTCCAATTTGTTGCAAAATGAAAGGTACATGATTGAATATTACTAGAATGTAAGAGTTTTAGCTTACAATTGTGTTTTTCGACCATTTCAGTAGAGTTAAATTTTACCAAAGGTTTCAATTTTTGCACTTATCGTGATTTATATGAAAATATTTCAAAACTGATAAAAGCTACAACCATGAGTTATTTTTTGTTGTATTATACATGACATTGCGCACATTTTCATATATAAAACTTTATGTAATGACTAATATAAAACGGTGCAAACATTACAACAAAGTGACGAAAGAATTTCTGAGATGTTTGGCCGAGTTACCGCGTGGACGTAAGGAAAAAAATGTTTTTTTTTTTTTTTTTTTTTTTTTTTTTCAAAAATTCACCATAAATCGAAATATTGTGCTAGAGACTTCCAGTTTGTTGCAAAATGAAGGTACATGATTGAATATTACTAGAATGTAAGAGTTTTAGCTTACAATTGTGTTTTTCGACCATTTCGGTCGAGTTAAAGTTGACCGAAGGTTGAAATTTTGGCACATCATGATTTATGTGGAAATATTTCAAAACTGATAAAAGCTACAACCATGGGTTTTATTTTGCTGTATTGTACATGAAATTGCGCACATTTTCATAAAATAAAACTTTATGTAACGACTAATATAAAACAGTGCAAACATTACGACAAAGTGACGAAAGAATTTTTGAGATGTTCGGCGGAGTTACCGCGAGCGGACGTAAGGGAAAAGTTTTTTAAAAAATTCACCATAAATCGAAATATTGTGCTAAAGACTTCCAGTTTATTGTAAAATGAAGGTACATGATTGAATATTACTAAAATGTAAGAGTTTTAGCTTACAATTGTGTTTTTCGACCATTTCGGTTGAGTCAAAGTTGACCGAAGGTTGAAATTTTTGCACTTATCGTGATTTATATGAAAATATTTCAAAACTGATAAAAGCTACAACCATGGATTGTTTTTTGTTGTATTTTACATGAAATTGCGCACATTTTCATATATAAAACTTTGTGTAACGGCTAATATAATACGGTGCAAAAATTATGACAAAATGAGGAAAGAATTTCTGAAATTTTCAGCCGAGTTACCGCGCGGACGTATGGAAAGTTTTTTTTTTTTAAATTCACCATAAATCGAAATATTGTGCTAGAGACTTCCAATTTGTTGCAAAATGAAGGTACATGATTGAATATTACTAGAATGTAAGAGTTTTAGCTTACAATTGTGTTTTTCGACCATTTCGGTCGAGTCAAAGTTGACCGAAGGTTGAAATTTATTGTAGTCGACGTACGGTACGTCCACTCGTCACCTGACAGACAATTTTAGTCGACTTACGATACGTCCATTCGTCACCTGACAGACAATTTTAGTC
This sequence comes from Macrobrachium rosenbergii, assembly GCF_040412425.1. Lineage (NCBI taxonomy): Eukaryota > Metazoa > Arthropoda > Malacostraca > Decapoda > Palaemonidae > Macrobrachium > Macrobrachium rosenbergii. Next base: position 47,572,661 of record NC_089744.1, read on the forward strand.
GACTTACGATACGTCCAGTCGGCGTTTAAGGGTTAACATAGGTATGACTGGTAAAATGAATTAGCAGAAAATAATTAGAAAAATCTTTGTATATTGAGAAAATGGGAAATATCCTTGTTGACGAATCACAGAAAACAGTTTTTGAGTACTGTCATTCCAGTCAGTTTTTGGTAAAGAAAATTTATTGAATATAACTAAGAATTGTGTATCATGTCATTAGTTTTGCTGCCATCTCCAGTCTCACCATTCTGGGTGAAACACCATCTTTAATTCCTGTACAAAATATAAAAAAAACCATTTCCACTTCATATTCTATAATACTGTAAACAAATGATACTTGTCAACTGCTCAGAGCACACTAAATAATATGGAATGAAATTGTAATATATGAGATAACCTGTTGCCCTTAGAACTGTGGCATCCCGAGTTGGTCAACATCCCAAACATACATTCCATGTCTGCCTGTGATGCGTTAAGCACTTGATAAAATGCATGTGATAAATAATACATATATGTAGGAATGTATTCATGTTTAAAAGTTTTTTATGGATAGAATTAAGCAAATAAGGAGCAAAAACTGAAAGTTTGTTATAAAAAAATGGTGAAAGTAGCGTCTTGACAAAATATACTGAACCAGAAAATTCCAGATTAAAGATATTAAAATTTTACTGTCACTTCTATTATTAAGTTCATGTACTTTTTTTTATAAATTGCTGATATTTATTCACAATTATTTTGCAGAGCCAAGGATTTATGGGCTCGTGCCTACAGATTAGATGATTGGTGGAAGGAAGGTGGGGTGTGTATCATGGGTTATGATATGTTCCGAAATCTTTCAAATCCCAAGAGCAAGCGCTTTAAGGCTAAAATGAAGGAAATCTTCCTGAAGACTTTAGTTGACCCAGGTAAAGTGTTGCACCTCTATCACCTTTTCAAAATACTACAGAAATTGAACTTCTTTGACATATGGCATGGATGGAGATTACTCTTGTTTTTAAGATGATAGTGCAGTCATTCAGTTTAGTGTTTTGATATATTAAAAGTTAGGTGATTTAATAATGGCAAAAATGTAAGGGGTGTGCCAAAAACCTTGGATTGGGAAAATTCATTATTAGTTAGCTATTTGGACATTGTAATGTGTAAATAAAAATAAACTAGTGCATTATAGTCAAAAGAATTCTTTTATCGCTATATAAACAATTTGTGAGCATACTCTTTGGCCATGCTAATGATTATCAAAGTGTAACAGTAGATCATGAAATTTCACCTGAGATTTCATGCAAGTTTCCCACTCAGCGGAGGATTTTTTGAAGTTACCCACTCAGTAGAGGATTTTGTGTGAGATGACTTTAACTAGATAAAAAATTAATGACCCTCCTATTAGGTGTAGCTTTTACAGAATTTTTATTTAATATGTATGATTACATGTCCTTTACATAATTATGATTTTATGCAAGTTAGTGCAAATATTTATGTATCTTTTATTCAAGTGTAAACTAGCCATTTTTCATGGCTTTTTTCGAACTATTTTGTATAATTTTTAATTTTTTTAAAATAAGCATAAGCATATTCATTTTTATTGCATCCTCGCAAAATTTTTAGAAAAGTTTTCTAATATGGAGTATTTATACACAAAAAGTCAACTTCCTACTTATCACAGTCTCAGGGTACTCAAAAAATGCAGTAATTCTTTTTTTTACCCTTAATGGACAGGCATCATCATATGAGTATCTATAACAGCTTTTGAGTGATGGACGGGCTAACTCATATGAGTACAGGCAGTCCCCGGTTATTGGCAGGGGTTCCATTCCCGGCAGCGTCATAACTGAAAATCTGCGATAATAGCATCGATCCCCGGTTATCGGCGTCAATAACCGGGGATCGGAGCCGACAACCAGGGATTGTCACCGCCGATAACTGGGGATCAGCGCCGATAACTGGAGATAAGTGTTGAAAATCCAGTTCTTGTTGTTGCAAGACAAGCGCTGTAAAACCAGATCGGCGATAACCGGGGACTGCCTGTATTAATACTACTCACCATACTATTTGGATGAATTTAGCAGGAAAGATGTTCATAGCACTTATATATATACATGGTTGAAAAATGACTCATGGCAACTGTATAGCTCAGCACAGGACAGAAGGGGGATTATTGTACCTTGAGACTTGATGGGGGAATATTTTGCCCCTCTCTATCCCTTGGTGTCTTTTTATATATTTGCTCATAAATATACCCAGGGATTGCTGTTGGTTTTAGTTCTTATTTATGATATATGTCAGCTATAACTGTAATTTTGCAAAGAAAAGTGTGAAGAAATATTAGAAAAAGCATGTATACCTCACAGAATGTTACTGCATCTCCCCATCTCGGTAAAATTTGTAAAATATTGTACAACAAATATACTCAGAATTTGTTACTGATTTTAGCTCTTATCTGTTATGATATTGTGAGAGCTGTAATTATAATTTTCTTATCTGTTATGATATTGTTGAGAGCTGTAATTATAATTTTACAAATTGAATTAAAATAGATTATTAGAAAAAACATGTGTAACTTGATTAAATTAGCATATTTGACATGTGTCTTGTAAAACGGCTCCACACAGGGTTGTAAATAGTCACTTTCAACTTCCTGCGAAAGGTAGGGAAACATTTTTAAATTTTTTTTTCTTACACCATGTGCATTTGCATATCTTCCTCTTTCCATTGATGCATTTTTTCTTAAACTGGCCAACCTTAAAGTTTGCCTGTTCTGGGGGTGTGTTTAATATATATTTAACCAGTTCCTTAAGGGTTAATTTGATGTTTTGTGAAAACTTAGAAATGAAAAATTAATTTTTCATAAGTGGACGAGTGAAACTATAGTTCGACAGATCTAAACTGATAGATTGTTTACCTCCTTGAGAAAAGCGCTGCTGCCACTTCTCTCTTAACCTTTAAATCGTCCCCATCTTAAGTCTTCAGCCATCTCCCAGTAGGGCAATATTTGGGACAGTACTCAATGGAAGTGACCGTATAAATCCTAATCCGTTAACTCCATCCCCATTCCATTTGGTTATTACTTTGGAGACTTTATTTATTGTTATATTTGCTATGACTTTTACCTGTAAATTTTACGTACATTACATATCTTATTTGATGATCTTTTTCATTAAAAGTAATAAAAATCTGTAATTACCATTTATTGTCTTATGACATTTTCATATAATCTCGTCAGTAGAGTACCTTATATTTATTCTTTTTTTATTATTTAACTTTTCCGTCTGCCATACTATCCATTTCCTAAACGAGTTTGTAACATTTTGCATTTCATTGCCCGTATTATAAGTTTCCCTAATCTTCATTCATCAAGTTATGATTTACTTTAGTTTCATTTCCTTTTTCATAGTATATTTTATCTTTAAAACCACACAGTATTCTGCCTTATTTCTCTCTTGACTACAATTTCATTGATCTCCATTCTATTTGGTTATAACTTTTAAGGTTGTAATATTCTCTTATGTTTTTATAATGTATACCTTTCAAGTTTTGCATAAAATACATGGCATTTTATCTAAAACTGTTTTGCATTTAAAGTAAAAAAAAAAAATCGGCCATTACTATGCATCATTTCTTATGACATTTTCTTCTGAAAAATATGTGTCATACAGAAATGAAAACATAGTGTAAAAAAAAAAGATTGATTATAACTCATAAATCTAATGCATGTAACAATTTTTACTTTTTATAAGGTTGTTGCACATAAACTCATCATTGGGAGAGAAATAATTTATTTACAGTAATTACCACAGGAATTGCAATAATATGATTATATACAAAATGTACATTACGAAGAATCTTCGTCGTCAGATGACCTTAGTTCAATAACGAACGAGTCAATATATTTATCGATACAGATATCTTTTGCAGCATCGGCTATTTGCAAATTTTCGGAATGTTTAACTGCATTTGCCCAGTTTTCAGCCGTCACTGACTGAATTGCTTCTTTGTGAGAGGTTTAAGATCAGCCATTTTAAAATTGTTTCTTTTTGCCACATAGGTCTTTACTTGGGCCCAAATCAGTTCAATGGGATTGTATTCACAGTGATATGGAGGTAACCTAACCACTTGATGTCCATTGTCTCGTGCCATTCTGTCTATAACATAATCATTTCTGATTCCATACGACAGTGATTTGACCATTTCAGTAATTCACACTTGTTCAAATTATCACTTGATTTGCACCCTTATTCTTTAGCCACTCCTTCATAACGTCTTTTTGTCTGCCATTGTCGGAGGTTTGTCAATTAAATGCGGAATGATATGAGGCGTTATCCAAAACAAGGATAGACGATGGCGGTATATTTGGAAGAAGTTGATACTTGAACCATTCTTCAAACATTTTAGAATTCATTTGATGGTGGTAATCACCATCATTTTAGATTCAAACACTAAGTCTGCATTTTGTACAAATCCTTCCTTAGAGCCAGCATGCAGAATGATGAGTCTTTTTCCTCTTCCAGTAGGCGGTTTCACTCCCGTTGCTTTTTTGAATTCGTATCCATCCAGCAATGATTCACTGTATAGTTTTGATTTACCCAAGTTTCGTCTATGTGTATCACTGAATCACTCCCCTTCTCTCGAATAATTTTCATTTTCCTTAGAAATGCTGTTCTTGCACTAACCACATCAGGCCGTTCCAGAAGAAATGGTTTTCCGTCCACTCTTCCGTATTTAAAACCCATTTCTTTTAAAATTATGCGCAAAGATTCCTTACTTCCACTGAATTCCGTATTTTCTTTAAACTCACACAGGATTTTATCAAGATTGGGTTTTTCTTCTCTAAAATAGAAATTGAGAACAATTCTCCGCAAAGTACATTTATCAAAATCGTCTATGTTTGTCACAGGTTTTGACCTTTTCCATTTCTTCTTGTTGCTGAACGGCGGAGTTGCATCATTTTCCTCAGACTCTCTTGCCTCTTTGCAACAACGATGAATGGTAGCTTCGCTCAACTTTGTTGCCTCAGTGGCATGGAGAACTGCTTGCGATACATCATGAAGTGGACCGCCATTCAGTTTTTCTCTGACGAAGTACTTATAAACGTAATAAGCCATTCGTCGGACTTTTCCTGGCAGATGACCACTTGGAAACTCTTCCATGATCAACTGTATCACAGCGTACTTTCTGAAGGAATGAATTAATTTCACTACTGACTATTGTTCTCAGTAAACTAAAGGAAGAAGTCATTCTTTTTGGCGCGTAATTAAGTTCTCAGCTAGACCGGGAGGTCGGGCTTATCCAAAGGGTAGCTTAAGAGATAAACTTCATGGTTTAATAGGCTTGGCCCACCTTCATATCGCCTGTCAAAGGTTACAAGAAAAGTGGCAGTGTCTTTCAAAGCATTTGTCACGTTTATAAATGCGATTTCTCATCTTTTTTACAAATAAAATTAAAATCACAATATGTGAACGTGTAAGTACATCAAAACATGCTAAAAACTTTAAACTACTCATTTATTGATTCGTGCGTTATAAAGTAAGGTATTAAAAACTGGATACTGGTAGATATGGCAACAGGGTTCTTACCCAAAGAAAAAAACAATCTCTCAGTTTAGATCTGTCGAACTATAGTATTACAGTCCAATCTCTCAAATCCGGGAACCATGGGACCAGGCCATTGCTGGACCACAGAAAATCCTGAAATATAGAACACACCCATAAAAAATGAAGCCCGTATGTAAACATAGTCTTGCAAGCTAATTCCACATACAAATAGCCTATTTGCCAACATAGCCTACTTGGGTAAGGTCTGACACCACATTTCATAATTTTATTACTCATATATTTTCACTTTATCATTTTATAACTTCATACTGTATAATTTTCTTTAAAACAGTGTACTGTAACACATTTAGCCTACATTTCCGAGTTAGCCGAACTGCTTAACCGTAAGTCAGTTACTTAACTTTTCTCAAATCTCTGTTATATTATCGGTGACTTTCATCTCCTAAATTTTTTATCTTCATAATTATTGCTACTAGATTCTTTGTCATTCATTTTGGTTCTAGAGGGTAATGAACTGACAAAAATAAAGAATGAATTTTGGCGATTACTCATTGCATTTGACAGTTTGCCGTCAAAATTAAACAAAGCGCACCGCCATCTATTGAGGAAAATGAACACTAAACATTTGCTAACCAAAAGGGAAGGATAGAAACCTTTTCTAGCATAGATAAAGCTTTATGCTTGCACTTCTTACCTTTAGTATCATCTGATCGTATGGGTGGCATATCGAATTGGTAAATATACAGCTATATATAAAAGAAATGATCAAAACCAAGTCCTTCAAACACTAAGAGTAAGTAATTCGTGTGTTGCCAAATGTCTCATTGTTTTGATTGAAAGTTTTGACTTGGTAGAGCCTTCTCAAGTGGAATCTTTTAAAAATTACATTTATTCATTTAAAGTTAATTTTGAAAACATTTGACTTCACACATTTTCATTAACAAAATTGCTTTCATAGAAACAAAAGAGGTATGCCATAATTTTTGCTGTGTGGAAGTTGTAAACAATATGTGGTGCCACCTTGTGGCTGCTAAATGAACTAATGGTGGCTGATTCAAAATGGAGCTGAACCATGTGAGTTTCTGGACCACAGAATGCCAGTTTTAAGAGGTTCAACTGTACGTAATACCTATATTTGCTGAGGTTGAAAAACAAGAAGGAAAAAATCTTTGGCCTCGTACTTTTTTGTTGTAATTTTGAATATTTAAATTTAGGGAAAACATATTTGCTCAAATTAACTAAATTTAGAGGTTGAGTTTTTGGATGTCCTCATGGTCAAGCATGTTTGAACAATACAGGCAGTCCCCGGTTTACGACGGGTCCGGCTTACGATGTTCCAAGGTTACGATGCTTTTCAAATATATTCATCAGAAATTATTTCCTGGTTTACGACGCATGTTCTGGGGTTACGACGCCGATCCAACAGAAGAAATATGGCTCCAAAACGGCAGAATAATAAAAATGTGTTTTTTTTTTTTTTTATGAAAAACTCAATAAAAATGCAGTTTACATGGTTTTCAATGAACCAAAAGCATTAAAAGTAAGGTTTTTTTTTTTTTGGATTTTTTTATGATTTTTCGTTTTACGATGATTTTCGGTTTATGACGTGGCATAAGAACAAAACCCCCGTCGTAAACCGGGAACTGCCTGTATTATGTGAAAATTTTGAGTAAATCTCAGTCGTAAGCCCAAAATCTTGGAGTGTCATGTAAGTAACTTACCAAGTAAGTACATAGCTAACGTAAGTAACTTACCAAGTAAGTACATAGCTAACGTAAGTAACTTACCAAGTAAGTACATAGCTAACATTTCTAACTTGCACAGCAATGTTTTTTTTTTTAAATTCGCGGTAGTGCTGCTTTTGTTTTTGTGTAGGAAATAGGCCCTGCCCACTGTCAGGGAACACGGGAAACAACTTGGCTGGTAAGCTCACTTTGTTTCTGCCAGCTTTGGTAATACATCAGTGCCATTTAAAACAGCTTTTTTTATTGTTTTTTCAGAAAATTCAACAGCGACTCTGGTTTTATGTAATAAGACCCCCACTGGTTAGTGCTTACGCCTTATACAGGTTTCAGCAGTTTCATGGCTTTATCACCCCCCTTTAGCAGCTGTTTTTTGGAGTATCCTCGACAGTTGGAAGTTTCTATCATTGTGAGAGTGAAGTGAAAACCATGACCTGACATAAAATGACTGCTGCCTTCGGGTTCCTATACGAATGAAGCTCCCCTTCAGCTTCAAAGAAGAGATCCATTAACGACCAGGCAACACCTCAACAACCTACCCAACCATCTTCCCCTTCGTCCTCCACCTCTTCCTTTTTCCTACAAACCTCTCCTCCTTGTCCTCCAAAGTCCTTGGACCCTCGTCCTCTGAAGTCTCACTCCCCTCCTCTTCTAACTTTTACCCCTCGCCCTCCAGTGTCGGGTTCAAATGAGTACCCTCAATTACCGAAGTTTCGAGTGCTCCCAGCTGAAGGACAGACCTCGTACTCTGCAGTAGTGGCTCTTCAGAAGAACAATCTTGACATCGTCTCTGCAAGGCCGAATCACAGAGGAGAATTCACCATCACTCCAAAGGACTGAGGTACAGTCGACCTCCTTAAGGCCAACACACCATTCCAGCTATTGAATCTGAATGAGAAGTTAAACAAGGCTATCATCTGTAACTATTCAACAGAGTTCCCTGTGGACCCTCTTTTGGAGCTCCCCTATATTGTGAATGCTGAGAGGTGCTTAACCAAATACAAAGCACCTTCATGGAAGATCACCACCTTTGTAGGCCTTGGTGATACAGCTTACACAGCTAAATTACCTGACACTGCATCAATATTTACTGCTAAGTTAACAGCTGTAGACTCTGCCCTAGATATAGTTTTTCAAAGTAGAGACACTAATTTTGTCATATACTCAGACTCTAAAAGCACTTTAGAAGCTATTAAAAATTTAGTATATTTCATCCATTAATTCAAAAAGTTCAGGCGTGGCTTTTTCGTAACTATTGTTGGCGTAAATCGGTCTCTTTCTGTTGGGTCCCTTCTCACGTGGGGATTTGCAGAAACGAGGTGGCAGACAGGGAAGCGAAAGCTGCTGTTATTTTATCAGAAACCTCTTTCAGAAAAATGCCTCATAAAGACCTAAAAGGTCCTATTAGATCCTATGTTTTAAGTAAATGGTAAGAAAGGTGGACTTCTCCTCTTCTTGCCAACAATAAAAAATATAGAAATATTACAGATAATATACTGCCGTGGTGTTCGTCATTCCAGCTTGACAGACGAACAGAGGTTATTTTAACCAGATTAAGGATTGGGCACACTCTTTTTTAACCCATCAGTTATTTTAGAAGGAAGCAGCTCTCCAGAGTGCTTACTGTGACGAGACACTAACAGTGGACCACATTCTGGTGGTTTGTCCCAGATATTTTAACCAAAGAGAAAGATATTTCCAAGGTAAAATCCCACCCTGATATTTTGGGAGATGAAGCAGATATTTGTGCTGTCATCTCTCTTTTAACCCTTTAACGCCGAAGCCCTATTTACAAAAACGTCTCCCGTATGCCGGAGGCGTTGGTGTGAGTTAGCGCTAAGCGGAAAAAGTTTTTTCAAAAAATCACAGCACGCTTAGTTTTTAAGATTAAGAGTTCATTTTTGGCTCCTTTTTTTGTCATTGCCTGAAGCTTAGTATGCAACCATCAGAAATGAAAAAAAATATCATCATATATAAATATTGGAATAAATGACAGCGAAAAAAAAACTCGTATATAATTGTATACAAATCGTGCTGTAAGCAAAACGGTTAAAGCTAATGAGTTAATTTTTTTTAGTTGTATTGTACACTAAATTGCGATGATATTGGTATATAACAAATTTTAAAACGATCAAAGCAACACAGAGAAAATATTATCACAAAATGATGCATGAATTAAACGCTGGACGTAAAAAATGTTTTTTCAAAAATTCACAATAAATATAAATATTGTGCTAGAGACTTCCCGTTTGTTGAAAAATGAAGCTAATTGATTGAATATTACTAGACTGTAAGTGTTTTAGCTTACAATTGCAGTTTTCGACCATTTCGGTCGAGTTAAAGTTGACCGAAAGTCGAATTTTTTCTATTTATCTAGATTTATATGTAAATATTTCAAAACTGATAAAAGCTACAACCATGAGTTATTTTTTGTTGCATTGTACATGAAATTGCGCACATTTTCATATATAAAACTTTATGTAACGACTAATATAAAACGGTGCAAATATTACGACAACGAGACGAAAGAATTTCTGAGATGTTGGCCAAGTTACCAGCAAGAGACGTAAGGAAAATGTTTTTTTTAAAAAATTCACCATAAATCAAAATATTGTGCTAGAGACTTCCAATTTATTGCAAAATGAAGGTAAACGATTGAATATTACTAGAATGTAAGAGTTTTAGCTTACAATTGCGTTTTTTGACCATTTCGGTAGAGTTAAAGTTGACCGAAGGTTGAAATTTTGGCAGTTATCGTGATTTATATGAAAATATTTCCAAACTGATAAAAGCTACAACCATGGGTTGTATTTTGCTGTATTGTACATGAAATTGCGCACATTTTCATATATAAAACTTTATGTAACGGCTAATATAGAACAGTGCAAAAATTACGACAAAATGACGAAAGAATTTATAAAATTTTCGGCTGAGTTACCGCGCGGGCGTAAGAAAAAAGTTTTTTCAAAAATTCACCTTAAATCGAAATATTGTGCTAGAGACTTCCAATGAAGGTACATGATTGAATATTACTAGAATGTAAGAGTTTTAGCTTACAATTGCGTTTTTCGACCATTTCAGTCGAGTCAAAGTTGACCGAAGGTTGAAATTTTTTGTAGTCGACGTACGGTACGTCCACTTGGCACCCAACAGACAATTTTAGTCGACGTATGATACGTCCAGTAGGCGTTTAAGGGTTAACGTGTATAAAAAATTTTTAACGATATTTAATTTTTTCCCTAACATATTACATCACACAGAATTTTAGTGACATTAAATTTTTTATTATATATATATCACATCATTCATTGAACTTCATATCTTTATTTATTGGTCACATCACTTCATTTTATTTATTAATCATTTCCTTCATTAATTCATTTACCTTAACAAAATTTATTTTCTGTTCATTATGGCGCTGAATGGCCTTCTTGGTCCCATTGCCTGGGCTTTTGCGCTAAATATCATACATCCATCCATCAGAGCCAAGTATGGCTTAGGATATGGGGATACTTCCCCACAGAGGAATACGCTCCAGAGCCTCTCAGGTGCTACAGATGTCAGCGGTATGGTCATCACCAGGACCATTGCAGAAGCCCCGCTACCTGCGCCATCTGTAGCAAGAAACATGAGACAAAGTTGTGTCTGGATAAATTGAAAAAAGGGGAACTTACAACACTCAAGTGCCCCAACTGTTCAGAACATCATCATGCATGGTTCAAATGATGCAGTACCCGATTATCCCACATTGCACAGTTGAAAGCAAGAGCCAACCCATCAAGACTACCTCCTATGGCAGCACCTGCACCCAGACCAACAACACCCCCAAGAGCCACGGGTAGAAATGACCAAACAAGTGGTGGAAGCAGTGCCTGTTTTGTGTCACGAGAAAGGGACTCAAACTGAGCAGCCAACACCCCCAACCCCTCAGTCTATTCCCAAACCTGAACCTCAGATCTCTTCCCTTCCTCGCCAACCTACTCCCAACCCCATCTCCGAACCTCAAGCCTCAAGCTCATATTTCATCCTGGAAGAACAACAGCCAAAGTTGCTATTCACTACACGACCTCTATAAGTTCCTAAGTAAAACCATTTAACATGTCGAGAAAAAGCCCCGGAAATGGTTCACAATTATTGAGCAGTCTGATCC